>NC_142096.1:7185705-7335973 GCF_054644295.1 Miniopterus natalensis
CATCATTACTCAGCTCCCCTGACTTCATCTCCTACTCACCCAGAAAGCACAAGCCTCCTGAATATTCCCACTTCTAGTCTTATTTAATGAAAAACACCCCATCCCAGAGAAAGCAGTGTCCTTCTCCATTTAAAGATAGCACACACACACTGGATACAACTCTTTTAATCCCAACAACCATCCAAGCCAACCTCTCCTTCAATCCTACTCACAGTAAGTGAATTATCACCTTACCAGCTTTCCTTAACAGCCACAACTGCTCTTACCACAGCTGTGTCACTGCCCCATGCGTTTCATCAACCCTCCTTCCCTTCAACTTACTTCTCTTTGATCCATGCGACCCTGGTCCCCATCAGTTCTAGAGCTGCCTCTCCCCCTTATTTATAGGTACCACTCTCTGTTAGTCTTCCTCCCAATTTTCCTGACTTTTCTCCATCTCCTTCCTACACCCCCTACCCCAGAGCCTGTCCCTGTCTCTTTATTCAAATTATGTCCCACCCTCCACCTGGGTGACTGCATCCTAGGGCACCATGCTTTTAAACATGAAAGGCTCCTGTCTCCAGGCTAACCTGCAAGAGCTCTCTACCTGATGCCTTAAAATACTGTCAAGTTGTCACACCAAATGCATCAGCTCCTCCAGAGCTGCATGTCTCCTGCAGTCCCCAATCAAAACGAATGACATCCACAACCCACTCTGGGCGCCCTCAACTCTTCTTTTCCTCTCAATAACCTAGTGACCAGTGAACCAGTGGCGCACTTGTCGCAGGCTCCTCTCAAGTTCTTCCCTTCCTCTGTCCCCACTGTCACTGCTTTGGTTGAGGGCTTCACAATTCCTTTCTTCAACAATTCTATCAGTCTCTTAACTGACTCTAGATTTTTCCCATTCCTACTGCTCTCCCTCAATGCCAGTAACGTTCATCACTTTAAAAACAAAACCCCAGCAAGCTCACTGTGTCATTCTCTAAGAACTCCACTGGCATCCTGGAGAGCGCAAAGCACCTCCACTCCTCAGCAAGCTGTGTAGGGCGCTCGGCAGTCCTGCTGCGCCTTGCTCCCCCCCAGCAGCAACTCTGCTTCTCCCTGTTCCTCACGCACGAGGTGACCTTCCGTGACTCTGGCCCATGCCTGATACGTCTGGAATGCCTTTGCATCTTGGTCAATGCCCACTTAACCTTAAAAATGCTGCCTAAACGTCATCTTCCCTGCAAGTCTTTGCCAAATCTCTCAGGTGCTGTTGGTCGTTCTACACTCTGAGCCCCTAGGCACTGTGCTCTCACCGTAGGCCTGCCACGGATCACACTGAATAGCCCCCACGGTATGTGAATGTTTGTCTTCCCCATGGAGTATCCTGTGGGAGGGCCACACTGTACTCACTTCTACACTCCCAGAGGCCAGCCTGGCACATGGCACACAGTGGGAAACACTGGTAACTAAATGAACATAGGAATCTAAATTCCAACTTCTTCAAGTAAATGGCCGTGCCAGAGCAGCGCAATCTGAACAAACCACCCCTGTGGCAAAACCATGGTGCACAAGGCCCTCTGGGAACTGACTTCCCAGTACCCTTCAAGGGTGGGCCAACATTCCCCAGGATGTTAAGCCCTGAGTGAGCCAAATGAACCCTGAAGGCCCTGAAAAGCCACCATGGACAAATGTGGACAGAAGGCACAACCACCAACCAAGGGAAGACGATGGAAAAATCACCTACTGCTCCTTGCCTGCTTTGTATTTGTAGGTAGAAAAATTCAAAACCATCAAATACACACAAAGGAACAGTACTTTAGCTCCCTCATTTCACAATGTCATAGAAAACAATGCTTTCATTGTTTTAGCAGCTGCTTCTGAACAGGTTGGGGGCCTGCTTCAACCCAACTGGAAAACTGAATATGCACTGTTTCCAAAAAGATCAGTAGTTTGGCTCTATTTAACAAAAATCAAATCATTAGAGGTTGAATCTAATTAGTAAATCTGCAACTGTCTGACTAATAAACGGGTCATCAATCAAATTAGAAACTCATCCCCAAAGGAAGAGGAAAATTTAAAAATATGATGGAAATTAGCTCGTGGTCACTCAGCCCGGCAATATGCACTCCTGCCAACATCACCTACGTTTAGTAATTTATATTTTGAAAAGGTTGGTCTTTCCAGTTCTAAATTTCTCCCCAGAAAACTTGGCTTTCATCTTTTTTATTTTAATTTTCCTACTATTAGCAAACACTAGTTTTCCCATTAAGTACCAGCTCCAAGAACGTATTATGTATCACAGCTGAAACGGGCGGAACACAACTCCGGGTCACACGGCAATGTGGTGAGCGGGGCTTCTCCACACTGCAGTTCTCTTGGCCTACTTTTCCACATGACCCTCCTGCCTGCCGCCTTCTCCTTTTTATGGCTGTTTCCTCTTATTTCATTATTAAATTACATTTGTGACACACCTAGCTAACTTCTAGCAGATCTTCCTGGAAACGTTCCAGTCAGTTAAAAACAACAACAAAGGCCTCTCCCCCAGCTTCCACATCTGGAGCCCTGCAGGAGAAGCAATATGACGGAGTTTGATCAATTGGCTCCAACAAGGAGGCTGCTCCAAATGGCTTAAGTAAGGAACTAAACGTCATGGAGCTGTTTCCTCTCAACGCCACTCGAAGAAACTGGGAATATATTACACACAACTCTGTAATTCAAAAGGCTGGTGGGATCAGATGTCCTTAGCTCCCCTAGACTATCTAAACAGATCCAGGACAGTAGGGATGTGACTAAGTTAACAGTACTGGGTGCTCAATCAGCTGTCTCTTCAGCACCTACCGCACGACTCTCACCGAGCTCTAACTGCTAAGACTGCGAAGCGTGGCCCTTTAATGAAGGGTTTGTCTGGGACGGGGCACAGTTTTCGTGTTCTGCTCCAGCAGATTTACTTACGTGGTTTCTGTGTAATTGTCCCCCTTCCTCTCCCTTCGACATTTATTATTCTGCTCTTATCCTTGCATTTTACTTTGAACAGTCTTTGTTACCACTATAACTGCACTTTTCCCCTTAAATGAGTCACTTCAGATTCTTGTTCAAAGTAGGTTGGTATAAATACATATAGAGTCACAATTTACACATTCACATATATATAGTTACAACGTACGCATTCAACAACTCTCCCTAACACCTAAGAAAAGGCCTACCACACTAAAGTTGGCATTTTTGGTAATACTATTCAGAAAGCAGTACAAACTTGGCTAGTTTTTACATCAAGGACTGGGATTTAAAGGCATAGATTTAAGCACTCCCTCCACTTCTTACTTTGGTACATACAGACTGCCTTTTAATTTCCTGTTATGCTAAATTTACTATTGTAGTAAAATGTTCCCATTACTTGCATTCTAGTCCAGTCAGAAATGAGTGACGGTCTGTATCTCTCTACTGGCAGACAAGCTGGCACACAAAATGCTACTGCCACATGGACTCCCTGGAATCCCCGAGCCCACTGGGCGCTCTCACCCTTCCATGACCTGCGCAAACTCCGTTGTCTGTCAGGACCCTGAGAGAACCCTGCTCTTCACACTTTACATACGTGAATGAATTCTCATGACAATCCCATAAAGTAAAAACCATTATTATCCTCTCATAGATGAGAAAACCAAGGCCTAGGGCAGTTACAGAATTTGACCAAGGCCACACAGCTACTAAGTGGCAGAGCCAGGATATAAATTCCTGTAGCCTGGCTCCAGAGTCCAGACTTTTAGGAATTACTCTGCATGGCCTCCTGCAACTCCCAAAGCCTCTTGTACCTAATTCTATAACTGCACCTACTTGAATGTATTATCATTTTTCTGCCTTCTGACAAAATTCTCACCCTAATACCTAAGCAAGAGGCCTCACACACTTAAATTAACACTGATTTAATTACCCTCACACCTGTCTTCATGGAGCTTTCAACGTCCCTGTAAGTTTCAATTATGCTTTTATACTAAGTTTTGACATTTAACTAAAAGGATAATTCATGGAAATACTTAAAGATTAAGGTTATCTCAAACATTTTTCAGGTCAAGACTATACTGTAGAGCCTTGAAGAAAGAGAACATTCTACCACGAAACGTGGTTTACTAGCCTACGAATGGTAAAATGTTGAAGAAGCGGCTGTTCCTCTACATGGGTGGAAGGAAAGTCGGTACCAATCTAGATAACATACCAACTGGACTGCATCCTAATTAAAAGAATGAAAAAAACTGTAGGTACTAACCAAACTTACAATCTAAAAATAAGCTGGGATGCATATTTTTAGAGAGAGGGAGAGACAGACAGAGACACACACTACTTCCACGTAGTGCATGCTGACATCTCCCTGAACTCTCTACCTACTTCTCCATCCCCTATGAAGCCTTCCCCCAAAACCTTTTCCTCCTTGGGAACCACTGCTCCAATTTTGAAGGACAATATGGCCCCACATACTGACTGTTCCTTCTTGTGGTGTTTATCTGATGCCCCTGAAGGCAAGGTCCTTTTACCGTTTCATAAATATGTTCTCTTTCTGAATGTAGCATTCAGCCCTGTAAACGAGCATCTACTGGTATTTGTCAATAACTGATAACGTTTAATAGTTTAATTAGGCTTAAGCTGTTTTCTTTCCCTGAACTAAAATTTCTCATGTCTAAATGTCAATCATAAACTAATAAAAAGGGGTTCTTTTTCAATGACAATATTTTAAATTAGGTGTTTAACAGGAAAAAAAAGGTACAGCTAGGCTATACCACCTTGTTTCACATACTGCTATTCCTCCTTCAGTCAATGTCTAAACAAACCAGGAAAATACACTAAGTAAGGTCTGTGCATTGTCAAGATTTCATGATGCACCCCATAACTTATCTCTGAAAATAAGCTGTGCCTAAAAACATGCCTATCAGTAAAGGCAAATACACTGGCTAAATCTAACAGGGGGTACACGCTGGCCAGGGAAAAAGCTTGCTAAACTTGTACTATTCAAAACACTTTCATTAATCAAAAATAATGATAAAGAAGCCTAGACTAATATACATGTGATGGCACTATTAAAATAAGATTCAGGAGTCTTCCATGACTGCCGGCCAATATGCAGACACAGCCCTAATGTGACACAGGCAAGAGAAACAGGAAACACAGAACAATGCACTAAACAAACTAAAAAAGCCCAGCGGTTTAAATCCCCTTCTACCACATGAAGTGAAGGTAAAACTTTGGAAATTTCTAGTTTTATGGAAATAACTAAAAGAATTCAATTCAGGGGAAAATCTGTTAGCTGCCAAGGAAACCAGAATAACCCTTTGCTTCCAAAGGGACTGATTAAAATTAATGCTCCTGCCTGCATTCAAGTTTTCTACACGAGCTAAAAGCAGGGGAAAATAAATGGACCACGTCAAGATCTGCAATAACTACGGGAAACACATTCAGGGGGTTAGATCTTTGCCTGTAACATCCCAAAGTCAAATTCAACTTAAAGAAAAGAGAGAAATCCTCATCAGAATCTCCTTATCTACCCAACTGGTTCTGGAAGTAAGAAGAAAGCACCACCCCAAAAAAGAGGTGAAAAACATATGGCTTCCTGCAGGGCCCTCTGAAGATGAATGACCCATCACTTACAACAATGAAACTCACACACCACCAACAGGGTGCATCACTGGAGGCAGTGATGGATTCTTAAAGGTTCAAATCATCTTAACAAATCCTGGCTGCTTTCCACAAGCCAGACATTGTTTCCTCTCTGGCGCAGAGGGGAACTCCTCCAGTCCATTACTGTTCAGCCTGCTTGTCCCCCACCACATTAGAGCAAAGAGCCTGTCGGAATTCGCTGCCGTCAAAAGGGACAGCTAACTAATCAAAGGAACACAGATCCGTAATCTTGCCCTGACATGCATGCTTGTATCTGAACGACCACAAACGTGTCTAGCAAAACTGGGTCCACGTGACATTACAAAACAAATCCTACCAGAAATACACCATCAGTTACTGGTGTAATTATCACCAGAAAAGAAGTCCGAAAACAGAAGGTGATGGGTTATCTGGAACTACCACTCCCATTCCTCTGATTTACTTTATCAAGTAGAAAAAATAGCACCACTGAAACAGCTCACTAATACGACTCACGTAGTGCCAAATAAAGATGCTCTACTTCTATTTTAAACAAAAATATCACTTTATGTCTGTGTGTGTTTTTTTATTAACAATAGTACAAAAATATGAAAAAACAGAACAAAACAGAAACCTTTTGAGGGGAGAGGAGTGGTTGCCAGGAATCTATTTCAATGGAAAGGGTGGAGATTTTTTCCAAATACCTTATCAGGCCACCACTGCAAATCTTCTCCTAGAGATACTGGACTTTGAACAGGTGTATTCTTCTTATCCAAGTTTGGCTCGCCTTCCTTGCTGGTAGAGCCCCTTTCATTATCAAATGAGGCTCCGTCAAGCCACCTTCGTTCACGTAAACGTAAAACGGATTCACGTTCACGCAACAGCTCAGAGTCTCTCTCTAAGGGAAGAAGGAGAACTGGTATGCAATTGGGTCACACCAGTGGGATAAAAGTAAGCCACTCTCTAGTAAAGACCCTTCAGGATGCAACTAACAGCAGTTTATCTACTCACAAAAATGTACTGTAAACGTATTTCTAGTAAGCCTGACATGCAACATTCAAAACATTAACTCTTGCAAGTGAATGTACAAAAACTATAAACTAGTATTTTTAAGAACTATGTAGAGGCAAGATTTTCTGAATCCCAACTACATGTTTTTTAGAGCAGAATAACTTTATTTTAAACTGGACTATGGGTATTTTAAATGGACTTTAAAATTTTTAGCATTCACTAAAAATGCTTATTATAACTTTTTTATTTATCTATTAGAAAGTGTGCGTAAGTTAGAACGTCAACACGTTATATACATATATAAACCAAAAGTATTTGTTAGAATGTCTTCTGTTATTTAAAAAAACAAAAAAACTATACATACAGGAAAAAACTTGAAAGGTTAAATCCATTAACATTAACTAAAAAACTTTTGATAATCCAATCCCTTGTTTAGAGTAATTTTATAGGCTGTATCTTTATGAATAAGTCTTATTTTAAAATTTGAGAAACCAGACAGGCTTTTTTCTTTCAAGAATCTTTATAAAAAGATTTCCTTTAAAAAATGCTTCCCCTGCAATTGGCTACAAATTCTCTAATTCGCAAGTTCTTTGCAATTCCAAGATTTTGATAAGAAGGACTAAAAACAACATTAAGTTGAGCCATACAAAACTGTCATCAGTGCAGGTCAAAAATCACCAAGTACCGGCAATTTCATATGGTTAAAACTAAAGAGTAATGCCTGCTACATAGAATGGCCTAAAGAAAAGGGGGAAACTTAAAAGGAGTTATTTGTGTTAGATATTGAATATTTGAAAATGCAATACTTGATGCATGTAAGGCAGTAAAGTATGCATTTATTTTAAAAAATGTTAAGCTATTATATAATAAATTCAGTACATTAAAAGATCATAGGTTTGTTGTTTTAAAACTGTTTTTAAGTACTAGATATTTACAACATGAGCTTAATATAATATGGCAACTTCTTCAGTTTGTTAATGATCAGTAAATAATACAGCTGACTGTTACTGAATCAAGCAGTTTTACATTCAGGAAACTAAAAACACTGACTTAAAAAAATTAAAATGTAAACTAAATCTATACCAACATAGACAAAGTCTTATATCTGTATGATTTCAAAATCTTTCTAACCTCTATTATATCTTGTAAAATAGCATTTTAATAGGCTAAACATTTCTATATATTTACTATTGGCCAATCCCTTTCTAAGAAGTTTTTTTCACTCTTCCACTTAACCAAGATTTAAAATTAACAGAATAATCACTGTACTTTAACCAAATAAACTAAAGAGGCTTGTTTTCTGAATGCTGCATGTCACTATAAAGTAGAATTCTGCTTTTAGTTCAGAATCCATTGTCCTACTTAAAAATATAGTTAGGTATAAGTCATAACCCTTAATGAGTATTCCACAATGTAGATAAGACCATCTCTAAAATATTGTGGCTCTTCAAAATAAAAAATATCTAGTTTTAATGCCAAAGCATCCAAAAAAACTAGTAAGTAATGATTTCATCTATTGTAATACTGACAGTTCAAATACAGTAAATTTTACCGCCAATGATCACAAAGAAATAAATGCAAAATTACCTCGAGATGAGCCTAGCCTGGAAAGTGATGATCGACGAAATGAAGGGTAACCAAAATAGCTAATGTCTTCAGAAAACATGGCATCCGCATCAATAATGACACTTGGGTGGGCAGAATGAATGTCAGCATCAAGAAGAGACATAAGATCCTCTACAAACAGAAACAAATAAAAATGAAGCAGATACAGAGAAAACATCTGCAAACCACTGGAAGGTCTCTGCAAATTAAAACAGGTTAAAATCAGGAACTGAATGACATATCCTGAGAGAGAGAAAAAGCAGTAACTACCTAGGAAATAAAGTGAACATTCTTAACAAACATCAAATGCATGTCTGCCACTTGTGCTACCTACTAAATATACACAAGGAAATAAGATCTCTATTTAAGATACTTGTGCCATCAGAGAGATAATACAGTCAAAATTTAAATGCAGTTAAGACATATTCAGTAATAATGGCATCAAAAAACATTCCAGAGCCATTCGTCAGCCAGTGACAAAGCCACGTGCAGACATCCATTTCTTTGTTGGGATCAAACACAAGTACACTGATCAAGACATTTCCCGATTTCCCTTAAAAAAGAATTTATAATAAAAAAACACTACAGTGTGAAATACCTACCACCTTGGAAATTAAAATCAGAATATTCACTGTACTTTAAAATTCCATTCCCATTAAAAAACCTCTCCCTCCAGAGACGCGGAAACCACAAGGGGATCCACCAACCTCCCGGCAAGTAAGATTCGCTGGCGGTGTCGTCGCCGTCGTCGCCGTCTTCGTCGTCCCGGCTCAGGAGATTATTCACAGCAAGGTTGACATCAAGATTTGTTCGCTGAAGTTCCCGAATAATGACACTTCTGGATTTGCCTTGTAAAACGACCTGGGCCTGCATGGAAAACACAAGAGCGCCATGCCAACCCCCGACTGCCCTGCGGGAGTGGTCGGGGCAGGACGCGCCTGAAACGCGGCGCCCCGCGGCCCCAGCCTCACCCCGGCCTGCTGTCCTACTCAGTGTCCCACAAGGGCCGCACCTGTGAAATGAGCTCCTCGGGGATGACGGACGCGGGGATGACGGGCTGCGGCTGGCTGCCCAGGAGCCCGGACCCGCGGTCCCGTCCGGTGCGGATGACGCGCGTCTGCCGGCGGGAATCCCGCGCTCCCGCGGACGACCGGCCGGAGGACCCTCCTCCGCTGCCCCCGACTCCGGAACTCCAGCGGCTTCTGCACACGCGGGGGTTGACGGGTTACCGTGCGTACGCGCCCGGGCACCCGCCTCGGGCCCCCCGCCCCCCCCCCCGTGCGCAGCAGGGCGGGCTGCCTGACTGACAGTACACGCTAGAACTTTGATACAACAAGGTAATAGAACTGAGCTTTGAAAGAACACTTTCAATTTTTTTAAATGTTTATGTATAAAACCACCTTTTAGAAAGATAAATATCATACTGTTACATCTTTTAAAATATGCTTTAAAAGATCCACATACCACAGATTTCTAGTCACAACTTTAAGATGAGTTCTAGCACCCATCTCGCCTCTGCCTGATGTAACTACCAACACTCTGTTACACAAAAAGTAAAAGTCAGAGTTTAGGGCTCAAAGTGCTTTTCATAGAATAAAACATTCATTTGCAAAGATAATACACTGTTCATTAATATTTAGCACTATTAGCTACTCTTTAAAACAACTTAGAAAGGGTATGACATTTACATGGGACAAGTATTGTCCATATACGTGATCGGTGGTTAAAAAAAGTATATACATCATCAAAACTAAGGAAAGTCTGACGAAGTGTCAGCCAAGAGGAGCCTAAGGAAAAATGACGACTAAATATAATGTGGTGTCCTGGATGGGATCCAGAACACAAAAAGGACATTAGGGGAAAACTCAGGAAATGTGAATAACCTGAGGCCTACAATTAATAACAATGTATCAGTACACATTACACTGCAAAAAACATGCCATGCTGTTAGATGTTAATAACAATAAACTGGGTGTGGAGTATATAAGAACTCTCAGTATATCTTGGTAAATGTTTCTGTCAATTTAAACCTGTTCTAAAATAAAAGTTATTTAAAAGAGAATATACATACACAAACAGATGCGTGTGTGTACACACACTACATATGCACACATACTATATACGTCTGATTGGTGTGTGTGCATTTATATGAAAATATTAATTAGTTCCAACATTTAAATCAGGAGACTTCACATAAAAATCCAGATTTGCAGCTTTTCTAATAAGGACAAAGGGAGGGACATCAGGGTTTGTATTTGGCAACAATTCCCCTCCAGTAATAATCAGCTCATCAGCTACCGCCTTTTAAAATAGGGCGTCCACTTCGTTTGTCAGAGCCCTTCTACCTATTATCTTACCAACCTAGTCAGTATCAACTATTTACAATTACAATGACCTGCTTGGCTTTTACATTTCAAATCCTGTACAAATTATCAGCAGGAATATGATAGTTCAAACCAGTGAAAGCAGCTTATACCTATCACCTATTATGTCCAGTGACAACGAATAACAGAATAAAGAGACTTTAGATACTAATATCTCCATTTTCAACTTACTCTTGAATACAAATACACTTGGTGTTCTTATCCATGACCTGGTTTGAAATAAGTTTAACAAAAATATCTAGATTTCTGAAATATCTCCCAGGATAAATTTAAGTAAACAATTTAACAGCAGCAACTAGAAATGTTTAGCACACAAAACTGCCAATTAGTAAAAACAGCAAAGGGAAAAGTATTAAAAGTCCCATACATTCTGACTGCTATGCATTCCCGAGTGATCAAAATAAATGATAAATTCTCAATTATCCATGCTGATAAAAAGAAAACAGTACCAACTAAGCCAAAATCTTTCCAATGCAGCTATCAAATACAGAGACCACTCACTCCCTGATTCATGACACCTCCTGAACCCAAAGGGAACAAGCCAGGACACTTAAAGGTACAGGGTGGGGATGACGGTCTGTGGGGATGGTCTCTGTCATATTTGACTGAAATTGATAAACTTGTGGGTAAAAATCCCTTCTGGAGACTCAAGATCTGCTTGTCCTAGATTCTGTATTACAAATTATAATCTGCAAACTTACTTCAAGTTTGTTATAATCAACACAGAAAGGAGGGGACACTATACAACTGAAAGAAAAAAATATTATGAAAGAAAGTATTTTTTACTCTAATTTCTTGATTTACAAAGTAACTTGATTACAATTTCAACATCAACAAACTGAGAAGAATTTTCACAGAGGTCAAGAGAAACAATCAGCCTTTAAGTGTGCACACTTGTGCACACTTGGTAAACATCTCCAAGACCAAATGAGGTAAACAATGGCCCACAGTGAGTTATCAGCGGGCACTGCAACATTTTTCAATATTCTAATACATGGACCCAATGCAAAAGAAAGTTTATACAGTTTTTTCTGGAGTGTGTGTACGTGTGTGACGGGGGGGAGGGGGGAAGTGTAGGCAAAGATGGGTAAGGGGGAACCCAAAAATTACTGACTCTCTCTACATTTCAAAGTCTTCAAATTAGCCCTAATCGTCTTTGGAGTAGGTCTACAAAAGTTTTATTCAGGCTTAAATGTACTATATTTTACTATACTTGTTGCATATTTTATTAGTCAAGTAATTACATTCCACTGCTCTACTGGAGTTATTCTGCCACACAGCCTATTATAATTGGTTATATCCAAGTTTCATTTATAAAGAAAAGAGGATTTAAATCTAGGACAATTTGAGCAACGTAATAATAATAGTAATGGATTATAAACTATAAAACAAAATATCCATGAGACCATAATGATATAAATAACCAAAGAGAAAGATAATAGAACAGAACATAAAAGAAATGGGCAAGTTCTTCCTTACAGCTGAATTCCAATTAATAAGTGTAAAAGAAATGGTGGATTTTTTTTTTTTTAAATCACTATTTGTCCAACACCACAGAAATAGTTATGGCAAAATAGTTAAGCCTGTCAGAGAAAGACAAACATCACATGATCTCACTTATTAAGTCACAAAACCAAAGACAGTATTACTAAAATGTTTAAATGATAAAAGTGACATGATAAATGGCATTATAAATACATGTGAACATTTTACATTTTTAAAAGGCCAAGAACCTGGATTAACTGTAATTAGCCGGTGTGGGTTATTTTTATCATGGTGGCTCATCATGAGCTACATGAGCTCCTGTCCGGAGTTCAGGAGCGGTTCCTCATTCCATCGCTAGACAATATTCCGTCGCTGAGACACTCACAGTGAGAGCACTCAAAAGCACTTAAGAGCACTGCCCAGACCAATGGATACCAACATCCAGCCACAACATACCCCAGGGTGTTGCCTGCCAGCCTGCCCAGAGTCTCGGAACCTGAGAGGAACCATGGGGAGTCGCTTGTCCTACCGGGCCTCGAGGTTCTCCCTGCCCCCGAGTTGCTGTTCAACTTTGACCTGGGAATAAACAAGAGGTAGAACAATCAGAATAGTCCCAAACTGCCTAGAAACAGGCCTGGGTTTCCAGGCCTCAATACTGTGCGACTTCCTACAGTAAAACACCAGCCTAACTATTCTCTGATTAATCCTACTAAAAATGTACACTTCACATCAAATAACAAATCTAACAACCTGTAGCCCCATAACAATCTGGGGTTCTTTACCGGTTGAAACTATTTTCAAGGTTTAACTACAGATGAATTATTCTTCAGGTTTTTTTTTAATGTTTTTATTAACTTCAGAGAGAGGAAGGAAAGAGAGGGAGATAGAAACATCAATGATGAGTCTTTGATTGGCTGCCTCCTGTACGCCCCCTGCTGGGGATGAGCCAGCAGTCCCAGCGGAATCCATGATCTCCTGGTTCATGGGTCAACACGAAACCAGTGAGCCACACCTGCGGGCTATTCTTTAGATTTCTTAAAGTAATCATGCTTTTCTTAGAATCAGTCAATTGAAATTCAACATACATTATCTAGCAACCTTTTTTGCATGCCATCATTTATAAAGACCAAAATTTTAAAGACCCTGTCATTTTTATAGAGTTACTTGATTTGAAAATATTAAAAAGGAAAAAGAAAAAACATGACTTAAAACATGACTTAACAAGTTATTTCAATCAAAGAGCAAATCTGACCTGGGACCTACTGAATACGTATCATTATTCTAGTAACATTTCTGTCAGGTATCATCGCCTCTGTTCCTACTTCTGAAGGTAATATTTTTAGCTGCAAATCACTGCATGCATAAAAATTAAATCAAACTACAAAGTAACCATTTCACTCTGTCTCTTTTTCCACAATGCTTTTTTTTTTTTAACTTGAGGTTACCAAAATCAAAACACAGGTTTAAAATAGTACCTTGTAAGAGCTAAATATTAAATAGAAAGGACATGTCTTACCCATCATTATTATCAGGTTTACCCAATTCCAATCTGTCTGGCTGTACTGAAAAACCAATCCTGCAAACTCTACCATCCTAAAAGCAAAGAAAATAGAGGAAATTTCCAAAGTAAAAATATGCCTTAAAGTTTGAATTTATTCAACAGATTGATTATGCACCTATCTATCACTGTCAATTCAGAAGACAAAAAATGAGCTCACTTGAGAAGGTGCTCACACTGGAGTTGGGGAAATATGTTTTATATACATTATCAAGAAGCCAGTAAAAATAATTTAAATTATCTTAATCTAACAGCTTCAGAGTAAGGAAATGACTGGATATCAGGAACTCTTCCCCATTATGTTACTAGTTTCAAGCTCTAGTAAATCATTTAAGCTTTATCTGGGCCAGAGGATTTACACAATAGGAAAATGGAACTGGGTGATCTCTGAAATAACTCTTGCAAGAAACTGCTATTTTCCATGGTTAAAAAGAAAGAAACCTGATGATGTACAGCTGTATTTTAACTGTTTATTTTCATTTCTCTATCTTAGAGTAAACAATTTACCTCAAGAAGAAAGGCGGCATGATTTGGTCCCACCACACACTGTTTAATAGTAGCCTGTTCCAATACATTCAAAGGGGGATGGCTGGTGAATAAAAAAAAGTATGTAAGTAAAATTACTTTGTAAATGGTAAATTCTTCGTAGGGCTGTTTTCAAAAAACTAATATTTGCATATTTTAAAGCAATAATTGACGAACGGTAGTTGTATCCTCACGGTCATTATAGCTCCTTGGTATGACGGATTTTTTAAAAGTCAGCATGAACAGAAATTGTAAATCAAATGATCCCAACTCATAAAAAGTTGATAACTAGATTACAATATTCCTACTAGATGCTGCCTAAATATGAGTTCTTCCTCCTAATAAGAAAACATCATTCTTTTCAGGAAATTTTAAATAACTTACAACTCTTACCTGTTTAAATTATATTTGTTCAGTTTCTCTGAAACCTCCCGTAACCTTTAAAAACAAAACAAAACAAGAATAAACCACATGTACAGATTCTTTGTAAACAAAACAATTCTATTATGATAGTACTTACACCATTATTTTGGTGATTTCTAACAGTTGTATACATGTTTGCTATGGCAAGAATGTTTTAATATTAAATTTGATCCCCCCGCAAAAAAAATCACGAGACAATTCTGCAATTCCCTTCCCTCACCACCCCATCAGCAACTTCAATAATAGTAATAACAATAATATTGTTAATCCCATTTTACACTTGAGGAAACTGAGGCTTCTAGAGTTCATATAACAAAAAGTGTCAGTAGAGCTGGTACCTGAATCAACACCCAATGGAAAGCCCAGTTTTAAACACTGTGCTATATATATATGTCAAGAGATTCTTGAATGTACATGTATATCATGAAATGAAAATACATGGGAAGCACAAATCTATTAAGAATCTAATATAATGAGGCAGAAAAAGCCCAGGAGCCTTAAGGGCACCTTATTATGCCTTAAGCACTTATTGTCATATTCAATTTCATCTTAAAGGGCCTTATGGCACAAAATGGTACAAATTAAAACCTCAATGTCCAGCCCAGCCGGCATGGCTTAGCGGATGGGCATCGACCTAGGATCCAGGAGCTCGAGGTTCAATTCCCAGTCAGGGCACAGGCCCGGGTTGCGGGCTCGATCCCCAGTGCAGGGTGTGCAGGAGGCAGCCAATCAATGACTCTCTCTCATGATTGATGTTTCTCTTCCTCTCCCTTCCTCTCTCTGAAATCAATAAAGATATATTTAAAAATAAAAAACCTCAATGTCCATATCTATAGAAGAAGAAGACCATCTCCCATTTTTAAGAGTACTGAATATTCTTAGAAAAATCTCAGAGCTGCATTAAAAAATATTAATTCATATTATCTATTATGATGTTGCTGTTTCTCTCAAACAGTTCTGAATATAAAATACTATAATACCCATTTAAACAATTGTCAAACTACTGACATAAGTTTATAAAAATATAATCAAATGTAGAGATTTTAAAGAGTTTGATTCTATGAAGTTACCAAAACAACTGCCTGGTCTTTCCAAACTCTGTCAGAAATAAGTCTCAAAAATAAACTGACAATTTTAGAAAGCAATAGGGAAAAAATTAGAACAGTAAATTCCATAAACTTTGCTCTCTAAAAAGTGGCAAAAATGCATGAAATCAAATTTCAATCATTTGTACTAACAGATCAAAGTGGAGTACGTACTCAAAACTAAATCGCACCTCTCAGCCAGTTTAGGATTAAAAGGCTGCCATGAACCATATAATATGAGGGCAAATAATCTAATTATTTCAGTAAGAGATTCTAGTAGCAGCCAGTTGTCCCTCACCGTTCCTTCCCCTGCTAGTGCCACCCTCTTTCAAACGCTAAATGCGCGCAGTAACTGGCCAGTACCGAGCCGCACTCCTAAGCAAGAGTCACTTCTTTCCAGAAAAGTAGATGCTCGCTGGTGACTTTATTCTCACTTCCAAAGAACAGCACCTGGTCGTGTGTGGCATGGCCCCCAATAGGACATATTTTCTTTTTTGCAGCGTGGTGTTATGCTGCACTTCATTAACAAAAGTGTGTTTTACTGGGCCCGGAACAGCAGGCTGTCCCCTGCCCGGGTCCTCCCTGGCGCGGCCCACTTCTGGGCTCTCGGGCGAGCGAACCATAGGGTGATGCGGCGGGAGTGGCGCTGGAGCGAAGGCGACCAGGGTCAGCAAGGGGACCCGGCGGGCTCCGAGCGGAGGCTCCATTCTGAGCATCCGCAGCCTCGGGCAGAGGCGGGGCGCTCCCTTCGCCTTGGCCCCCACTTACTCTAAGTAATTTACAACACTGTGCACCCAACTACAGCCAGAATGTGAGCAAGGGTTACGAAAGGTTGACTTCCCCAAAACCAGAGCAGTGCCACTTTCAGGAGGTACTTACTCACTGGCTTACAACTAAACCCATTCACTTCCATTTCTTTTTTCTTAGCTCAACACTATCTCTAGAGTTTTTACAAAGTATACAGTATTGGGGAAGGGCAGGGATAAGATTTGTCAAAGTTTTTTCAAAGCAGGACAACAACTGAAATTAAGAATTAATGCTCCTTTCATGGTTCCAAATGTCATTCCAGGTAGATAAAATTTTAAAACCAAAATTAGCTTTTGAGGATAGCAAAACGCTAGAAAATATTTAACAACACAAGAATTCAGCAAATTTCAAGATACTAAAGGGATGGAGAAAATGGTTAGTGCCATTAATTAAAATTTCTAATCTTAAAAATCATGGTGGACTCCGAAGCACGTCTGAAATGTACACCCATTTGTACTAGAAACAATACCCACTGGATAGCAAGTAATCTCAGGATTACTCCCAGCTCCTCTACTACTAACAGGGCTCATTTAAATCCATCAGGTCTCAAATTCTCGCCTATGTGAGGAAAGATGAACAGTCATCTCTGATTCTTTTTAGTCCCAAAATTCTTACGAATGTACGAAAGCAAATGTCTCAGCAGAGGGTATATAATGCAATTATTTTATGGAAATAGCACTTATTAACTGTCAGGTTGAATTTCATCCTACCCATCTGAAACTTTCATACACAAATTGATTTTACATGGACACTTATTTTGAATGTTTCCCTAAATAATAAATTTTTTACTTTTCTTAAATTCAATCCCAAATGTTTATATAAAATGTATCGTTCTTCCAAATCTCAAGACAGTTATCATGACTAAACTGGCCACCTACACATTAATTTACAGGAATCCCAGATAAAAAGAAGTAAACTATAAGTGTGTATTTTGCATTTCCCCAACAGACACACAATTCACAGAATCACTGTGGCCAAATCACATTCACTTAAATTTACTAAATCCTGACTGTTATCTACATAATTATTAGGCCCTTGTCTACTTCGAAGGGTCTTCCCCCAAAAACTTCTGATGCTTAAGGTTATTAACTGTATTTCCTCTCATAGCAACATTAACAAAAGCTTTCCCCATTTTTAAAATAAAAGGATAACCACACTACAGCTCAGCAAATTCTATTTCAGTATAAATCTTTACATATGGTCATGACAGAAAACAATTTTAAGAGTACACTGTAACATTACAAAATAACTGCATAACTCAGTTCTTAATCTCATTCAGGGACATACAGAAAAGGCTTTGTGAGGTGGCTCTAACACACAATGGATAGGTTAGCAATAAGCTTCTGACAACCCTTAGTGCTCCTACACCAAAGATTTATTCAATATTCCAATTCAAT
Organism: Miniopterus natalensis; assembly: GCF_054644295.1. NCBI lineage: Eukaryota > Metazoa > Chordata > Mammalia > Chiroptera > Miniopteridae > Miniopterus > Miniopterus natalensis. Next base: position 7,203,572 of record NC_142096.1, read on the forward strand.
AACCTATTTTATTCCTTTAAATTTAGACATTTTACAGATTCGGGAGCTGGGGTTTTTTTAAGCACAAGGGTAACAGCAAACTGATGTTAATAGAGAAACAGGAAATCAAAGTATAACAGTACTTGCTAGAAGCTAACACATTTCACTGCTGCCCTTGAAATCCCTGTAACTTCAGTCTATTTTCCCCAAATTTAACATTATAATTTCAAAGACAATTCATCTTCTCACTGGTACTACTGAACAGGCAATAGCACTTAGTGCGGGTTCAATTTTATAATTTTCTGCCTACCCTATTCCTGCCACATAACACACCTGCATGTTCAGACACACACACCTCTAAAGCTGATATATTTCTAGCTGAATTTCTAATCCTAAAAAAAGTAGGTATCTCTAGATCCTTAAAAGGCCTCAATCCTCCAGGAGAGATATTCCTGGCTTCCCACCTTCTACAAGATGATGGCTTTCATATACCTGCAACTGTAAGACAGGATACACCACCCATGTTTCGTGTTCTATGACAGAAAGCGGCACACTCTGCCACGAGTACCACTTCCCCAGTCTCATTCCAGTTAGCTCAGGCCCAACTTAAACACGACCTCCTCCCTGAACTTTTCCTGGTAGCCCTCACAGTCTGCCTATTGAAGTCTACAGTCTCTCCCTCCTGTAGGACCTTCACTGTCTACTTTACATTCTAGGCATCTGTGTTTCCATCTGAACCAGCTTCACAGACTCCAAGCAAAGACAGGATAAAACTTCGCAAGTCTTTCCCCACTCTTCCACTTCATTAGACAGTTTCCACCAGTGAAAATGGACCACTACTTGTATACAAACTATTTCAGAGGCAAAACAGCTATATTCCTCTCATTATCACCCATCCTCACTTCCATTTACTGTTTCAGGAAATCCCAATGTTGGGGAACCATCAGGGTATTCTTTAAAAGCAAATCAGGCCCTGCCCAGTGTGGCTCAGTAGGCTGAGTCATCCAGGGCACCACGAGCTCGCCAGTTCAATTCCCAATCAGAGCACATGCCTGGGTTACGGCTCGATCCACAGTGAGGGGCGTGCAGGAGGCAGCCCATCAGTGTTTAGTGTTTCTCTCCCTCTCCCTCTCCCTTTTCCCTCTCCTTCTCCCTTCCTCTCTCTAAAATTCAATAAAAAACTTTTCTTTTAAAAAAAGTAAATCAGAATCTCTGGATGCATATTTTTCATCTCCCCAAATGTTAAGTCTTCTCAGCAGTCTCCGTTTCCAACCCCTCATAATGTACTTTAATGATTCTCAAACTTTTTTTTTAATCTCAGGACCACTTTACACTCTTAAAAATTATTGAGGACCCCAAAAGCCTTTGTGTGGGCCACACCCACTGATATTTAAAACATTAAAGTAAAAACCAATAATTTTTTAAGTATTTACTTTATAAATAACAAACTCATTACATATTGACATAAATTACCTCATGAAAAATAACTACTTTCCAAAAAATTTTTGTGATGGGGGACTGTTTTACATTTTTGCAGACCACTTTATTATCAGCCTTAATATAGCATAGATTCTCAGTTCTGCTTCTGCATTCAATATGCCACACAGTACAATGCTGCTGTGGTTGAAGCATATGAAGAAAAGCCGGCCTATATAGATAAGTTGTTAGAAAAGCATGGAATAGTTTAATACCCTCTTCAGATCACTGTAGATAGTCTTCTTTGATATTACACCAAAACTCAACAAGTGAGAGTTTCTTTAAAACTGGGAGAAATGAGGAACCTAAAACCTATCTATCAATAAACAAACTCTTTTGCCATGCATGAGTCTATAAACAGCTTGCATCGGTCACTTGAAAAATATTGGTTTACTGACTTGTGCAGCTCCTCAAAACCACATCTGTTCAAGTCACTATCAATTTATATTGTCAAACTCACAGTGACAGATACAAATGTCCCAAAATGCTGATTTTTGCTTGCAAGCTCAATTTTAACACTGGCGACGAAGAGCTTCAGCTGCTTTCCCTGCAGCGGGAGGCTCAGGGCTCATTTTAAGGGCGCTGTCCCATCCCCGAGTCTGAGTAACCGTGTGCCAGGTAAAAATGGTGCCCAGAAGAAAACGCCGGTTCAACTGTCAGCGGGGGCACCTGCCAGCGGCTCCGGAAGCTAGCAGTGCGCCCTGAATACTGCAGTGGCACACACTCACAGGCCAAGGCGTAATAAATTAATACAGTTTTACTGCTTCGGCAAGGACCCCCTAAGGGAAACTGGCATTCTCCCCCTGCAAGTACAAAACAAAGTGACGACGACAATCATTTCCAGTGCAGTTTGGTGCCAATACTTCAATTTGTGCTACAAAGCTGGTCTTTTCTCTACCAGTGTTTTGAACAACAGCACAAATGTCAAAACAGTGAGAAGACAAGTCTTAGTATTATTAAGAAAGTTCTGACCTCAGAGCCCTGAAAAGGGTCTTGGGGATCCCCAGGGTCCACAGACCACACTCTGAGAGCTGTTGTAGTTGAGTCTCAAATGCCAGCGCCATTAAAGTAACCAACTACTAAATCAATGCCGGAAAAAGTAACTGTTCTTTCTTACTAAAACAGCCACAAATGTCAACAAAGATAATCTCCTAATGATGTACTTTTAAAACACTTTTTAAATAATGGGTATTCTTTGACACTACACCAAAACCCATCAAGTGCTAGTTTCTTAAGGATTGTGGCCGTGTAGAATCTGAAACCCGATCAATGAGCTTTTCATACTGTTATACTAAAATCCACTGATCTACCTTGCACTGTGAATAAATCATTTACCCATGCATGAATCTGTTTAGATATAAAAGGGCACAGCAAAGTAGCATAATGCATATTTAAAATTTCAATACCCCCTCCCTCACGGTATTAAGCTCCCATGGGGCCCTAAGTGTCTAGCACTCGCCTGCCAGTGATTTTCAACAGTGGAGGAGGGGGCAGTGCTCACAAGGACACAAAAGAACTTCGAGATTTATAGGCAAAAGCTGCTGCCGTCAATTACCAAAAGCAGGTGGGACACCTCAGACACACTTCAAGGAATTCACAAACTGCCAGCCTACACTTTTTTGGACACTTTTTTTTTAATTTTACTGATTTTTAGAGAGAGAAAGGGAGGGAATGGGGAGGGAGGAAGTGGGGGGGAGGGGCAGACATCCATCCATTTGTTGTTCCACTTATTTATGCATTCACTGGGCGATTCTTCTATGCACCAACCAGAATCGAACCCGCAACCCTGGTGTATGAGAACAATGCTCTAACCCACTGAGCTTATATTCCCCAGCGGTGACTGGAGGTACCCTTACCTACCGAGCAGCTGGGGCCTCTGGGTTTGAGGGCACAGACACAGGATGACTACTCACACCCTGGGAAAAGGATGTTTCCTTGGTGAAGAGTCATCTGATTACCGTTTTATAATTTGATTTCAGTCTGATATCTTTGCTCAGCCATCAAAGTCTTAACCACATTTTATTTCTTTAAATTTGACTTGACAATTTCTACAATAGCAGCCTAACTTTTCTTTTTGCCTAGCCAAAGAAAACTATGCCAAGTAGCAAACATCTGACTTTACTCTTAAAAGATCCCAAATCACAGAAATGATGGCTTTTGTAGAGGAAAAATCCATTTGTCAGCTTCCTCAATAACAATTATAGGTAAGACGTACACATACTTTATGCTTATGGAGATGACAAATGCCAGTTTATATAATGTGTTCACTTTAGTCTAAATAAATGATATAGGACATTCACCTTCAATATGCATTCAAGACCAAAAAGAAAAGAAGCTTCTAAATATTATAAATTCATATAATATAAATTTTTGTAAGTGGGGAATTTTTTAACTATCCCCCTAAAATGGTTTCAGTTGAAACTGTTAAAAGAGTTCTATAAAATTAACCCTTTGCAGTCGTATTAAATTTGGACATGGGTGTCGTACTGGTCAGAATTAAGAGCTTTCAGAGAAATTAAGAACTGATACATGAATGAATAGAGTTCAGATTCGTACGGTTCCTTGCTGTGGTGGCTGAGAGCAGACATACGACCGGAACGGTAAAAAAGCTTTGGTGGCTAAGAGGAGACAAACGACCGCAAAGGGTTAAGATAACAAAATTCATGTTATAGGAACACTCAGCCAACTATCACAGAAAAAAATGACACTATACTTATAAATTTCTTCCTCTAACCCAGAAATTTTTTCTGGTTAGAAATTCCTATATAGTGTCATGAAGTTTCACCAATAAAATAGATATCAAAATTTCAAAAAACACATCTCAGAGAAACTAAATGCTGAACACAACAAAATGAGTCATTTTCCTTTAAAGCAAAACCAACCATGTTATTTTCAGCTCCATACAAAACAGGAAAAGGGAAATACACATGCCAAATGGACAAGAAGAAATGTGATAGTAAAAAATAATTCTGAGAATTTCGTAAGTCCTGTCTCATCTAATTTCATTTTCTTAACATGAGACTATAAATACATACAAGAATCAAACTGTGCTAACAGGATGAGAAGCCTTCTTTAGAGCTCCTGTCCAAAAAGTTCGGCATCAGCCAAAATTTCAAGAGAAAATTCTTGGTTTTCTTCACCCTTAGGCCATATCCACACTCTGAATATCTGCAACATCATTCATTAAAGTACCTGCCAGATGTAGATAATGTATTCAAATCATTACAAACCCAATTTTAACTCTATATACAAATCAAATGTCTCATGAGATAACTGATGCACTTCACAGAATAAACACTGCCATTTGGCAAATTATGCAGTCCTTGAGATAGAACTGCAAACTGTAATACAATACCTGTAAAGAAATCTGATTTTTCCACAGAAACAAGACAATTAGAAGGTTCTATTCCTGACCAAGGATCTTGACGCCATTAAGATTCAGGGGAGCTTTTTTAAACTACAGCTACTGGGATTCCTTCTTCATGCCCTTTCAACATCGAAGATGAAATAGCAGTTTTACTGACTCTGAAATGGTCATATTGCATTCCCGAGCTCCCATTCCATCTGCCCCAGGATCCTCAGCTGCAGTCTTGTGAAGGGCAGCAGGTAGAGTGGGAAAAGAATGAGCTGTGGTATCAGGCAAATAAACCTGGGTTCAATCCCATCCCTACCCTTCACTTGCTCTCAAGCTTACTTTAACATCCCAGAGCCTGGAAGGTTTCTTGGTCTGTTAAATGGAGATAAAAGCACTTGCCTGGTAGTGCTGCTATAAGGATAAAAGGCAATTTTGTAATGTACCTTGGTAAGGGCCAACTATTTAAATGCTCCAAAATTGGCAGCCATTATCATTACTGAACTGTATTTTTCATCCCTGGAAAGCCTGCTCTGTGTGTGTGTGTGTGTGTGTGTGTGTGTGTGTGTGTGTGTGTGTGTGTACACACACATGTGTGTGTGTGTGTGTGTACACACACATGTGTGTGTGTGTGTGTGTACACACACATGTGTGTGTGTGTGTACACACATATATGTGTGTGTATATGTGTGTGTATATTGTTGCTTCAAATCCACCAAGTCTGGCTTGAACTGGAAGCCAAACTAAATAGGGCCCAATTTGAATCCTGAGATCTGGTAGGAACCTGAGGGTGCAGGGAATGACAACTAAGTCTGGGAATTCTTGGAACCGGAAATCTGTAGATGCACTAGAATTCTGTTACTTGTGCATGGGTTTTTATTTCACAAAAGTATCCTTCTCTTCTGGCCCCTACTCTCTAATCTCCTTTCCTCACTCCTCCAGAGCACTCTATACTCCAAATATCACTATACTCTCATTAATTCCCTACCTAAATTATACACCCAAAATACTCTACACTTTTTTGTAAATATCTATTCCCTCAGCCTAGAGTAACTATACCCTCACTGGCTCCTACATATCTAGCTATCAGTCCCTGAAGGCTGGGCTGAAAACACTGTGGGAAACCTTAACTCACCTTTCACTCGAGGCTAAACTAGGCATTTCTGAGACCCAGTTATACCTGGGGCATATTCCCTCCATAGCACTTATGCTATAACTATTTGCTTGATGAAATCTTTCACCACCAGACAAACTCTATGAAGGCAAGAGCCATGTTTTACTAATTTCTTAATCCCCAGCACCTGACACAAATCCTTAGTAACTGTCTGCCTATAGATGGGTGGCTAAACGAATGAATGGACAGTCATACACTGCCTCAACATGGTGGATTTACAACTTTTCTATTCTTTTCAAAGTCATTTTAGATGTTCTGTTGTGTGACCAATATTATGACTAGGTTTTTAAAACACACCAAAGGAATGTTGTCCTACAAGATAACCCATCTGGGGGCTATACCCTAATTCAAATGGTCCTGCAATGCTATGAGAAAACTTTGAAATGTTTTCTTTAAGAATTATTCCAAGAAAGAGTTTATCAGCCAACAAGAAAATCACACAGTACTTTACAGTCTCCCAGTCTCCTCCACTTAGAGGATGGTCTTCTTTCTCTCCCTCTCCCTCCCAGCTCTCTCCCCTGTGATTTAATCTGGGTTGGTGTTAAGGAAATGTGCTGAAGGGGCGAAATGAAGCTGGAAGCAAAAAGAGGAGAGGAAAGCTCATCAGGAAGCAAAATTACAGATAAAAATCTGTGCGCGGCCTGCCTATTTAAGTGCCTGAAATTGACAATACAAGTCTATCTGGCTAAGTGACTTAAAAAGCAAACTAGAGAAAGTCTAATCTCTGGACATCTTCTACTGGCAAGTAATGCAATAAAATAACATTTAATGCTGTAGCAAAATAGGACGAATAGGACATAAATGCCCACATTAATTTTTTATTTGTTTGGTTTTTGGCCAATCTTAAGCATTGTGGCCATGAAAACACAGAAATAGTGCCAACCTGGTTCTACCTAGATAACCAAAAAAAAGCCCAGGGCTCTGAGTCCCAGCTCCACCATTTAAAAGATGGAACATGACCTTGAGTGGGTCATTTAACATCTCCTGCTCTCATGTTTCTACCTCCTGGCCAAAATGGTGATTATTATATCTGTTTCACAGAGTTGTTTTAAGAATTGGATAACATGCCATATACAAAAGTAATATGTATCATCTAAAATAATGGTACCTAAATCTGTCCGATCATCACAATCTCTACTGAACAGTTTAAAAGACATATTCCCAGGCCCCATCCAAACCTACTAAATCAGAAATCAACAAATACAAGGCTTGGTAGTTTATATTCTGGCTAAATAAAGTATGGCACATGCATTAAATACCTCTGGAAAGAGTAATGTCAGTCACCAATGAGGAAAGGAAGTAGGCAGGTAGAGAACAGAGCAGAGAGGGAAACTCTTCCTGTGTGTCAATGTATACTTTTTGAATTTTAAAACACGTAAACATTATTAACTCAAAATTTAAAAAATAATTTCTAAGTGCCCAAAGTCATTCTGATGATCAACTAGGTTTGCAAATCACTTCTAAAAATATCACAAGTACAAATAGGATTGCTTAAAATAACCAAAAGATCAGTAGTTCATTTAGGGAAATGTTAATAACCCTACTGTTTCAAGTTTTGTTAATGTTGCTCAGGACAGTCCCATCTTAAAAATTCACAATTCACATACTTCCATTAAAAACTGATAAATCCTACAGTAAAGAACCCTGTTTAACTATGCTTAATCTTCTGTTTCCCAAATTGAAGTTGAACATGGAACACAGTTCAGGTCATTCTTTCTAGTAAGATCTTAGGGAACCAGAGGACACTGGTTTGAGATCCTAGCTCCCCAAGGTAGAGATGGTGTCTTACTTACCTCTCTGTCGCAGAACCCTGGGGAGTGCCTGGCCCAGAGAAAGCCTCTCCAAAAGCTAGAGCTCAAAAGTGACAAACTGCCTTTCCTGTCTTTTCTCTGTATCTAAATAAAAATGACCTGCCAATTTTCTTATTGCTTAATCAACTTAAAGAAAAGCAAGGTAAACCGCATAAACAATCCCACTTTGCCTAAAATTACATTGTTAAAAAACGCAAACTACCTTCAGCAGATAATTTTTTAAATCCAAGTAACACCACAACAGTCATTTTTACTCCTCTAAGTGGACAAATAAAAGACCTTTAACTATGATTCAAAATCATCTACTTTTAGGAGACAGTAATAAGTTTCAGTATCATTTCCTTCTACAGTACAAGCAGACCTTACTGGGCATCTTTATTACCATGAAGCCAGACTAATCAAGTGAGCTTTACAATCAAACTGACAGCCTTACTTTTTACTGGAAGCATGCTCATGGGTAAACCCAGGGCACATCTGAAAGTTGCATCAAATAGCTTCTCTGAAATCTGCACGTACTAGGGTTCTTAACATGATTAACCTCTACTCCAGAAAGCCTTCCTTCAGATATAATTCAGACATCTAAGCCAAAGGGATCAAACAAATGTCATCAAAACTATAAACCACCAGAGTCAAATGTAAGGGCTCTACCAGGTTCCTTTGGTTTCATCACTAGGGGCACAAATGAACACAAATTTCTCCTCTCTGGCTACACAGCTACCAAAGCAAAGGTCGGGCTCTGGTCTTTGGCCTCAGGGATCCACTATTAAGCTTCCAATTCTTTCGTCTACAATACGTTGACTCAACAGGCGGAATCCAATTCACAGACTGATAATTCTAAGAGGCTTTCATTCCACCTCAGTCCCCACTCTCTGTCTCCCAAGCACTACAGTGCAGTGGGCAGGTCTTCTTTTGACCTCATCAAGAATTCATCGATTCTATTCAATTTTGCAAATAATCAATTACTGCTTTGAACTACTGTCATTGACATTGCTAGTCTACTTTTACATTAATTTAAGTAATTTTAAACATCTTAATGACCGGTCATGACGGAAAAGTAGACAGCCACACAGGCAAGTTCTGGCTCAAAATAGCTGGTCAGTAATAAATAGGTACAGACATACTAGCTTTAGAGATGAACAATGGTCCTAGTTTCAACACTCAATTGGGCATGGAAGCTATTCCTCACTTTATACACCGTTCCCTCTCCTCCCTCAAACCCCAGGCAAGAGGGAATAAAAGAAACACAATGCTGATTCTGCCCTCTGCAAAGAGATCAATATTTTAAAATAATTTTAAAAAATGTATTTGTGTAGGCACAGATAGTTAATATAGTGCTTTCAAAGGCTAGAACAGTCATTTTCTATGACATTGTTTTTATTTACAAATATTTAAAACTGCAGTTCAAAGAAAGTACCCATGAGCCTCAGCAGTAGAGCCTATTGTGCAACTTATTATCTAAGGGTCTGTGTTGGGAGACCTACCACTCACACAGTGCAGCCTGGAAACCATGCTTAGATTCCTTCAACTCAAATTTTCTCCCCAACAGTGCTGCCAGGATGCTAAAGGAGATATTTGAAAAACAGTGCTTCATACATAGTAAGGAGCAACAACACTAAAAATGATGTTTAAAATGAGCAAACCACAAGATTTACATGATCAGCCTCTAAACACTAAATAATTCTAACCCAAAAAGTTACATCCCTCAATCTCCAAAGACGGCTCTCCACAAAACAATTTATTATCTTTTGGGGTTTTTAATATAGTCACATAAAGAAAACTTTATGTCAATTTTAAAACTTTATTCAATTTTGAAACTAGGACCATTGTACTGGGCTTTTTAATGTCTCTAAATGTAGAAAAGAGTCACTAAAAATTTATCTCAGAATATGATTAAGCTTCTCTCTGATATAACATAATAAACAGTGTCATTTGTTACCACTACTTTTAGCCTCGGCTTCCCGAAAGTCCAAAATCTGATTCAACTTCAATTGACAGTTCACTGGCACCTCCTCCCATCATTACCACCCAGAACTTCTGCCCACTCTTTCCCACTTTGAGTGTTAGAACTGGTAAGGCCCTTAGAATCAGTCCAGTCTCACATCTTCATTTTATAATGACAACAATAAGGCCTCTTTATTAGAAACAGACAAAACAAAAAGTACTGTATGTACAAAATAAATACAGGGTCTTTCTTTTTTTCACATCATACAAAAGATGCTGCAACTTCACATATTCCATTTAATAAAAACTTCAAAACAACAAGAAAAATGACACATTACTAATGTCCTTTAAGCTTGACCACAAATAGTAACAGAATACCACTTAGAGTTATGAAATAAGGCCTATGTCTAACAAACTTTACGTGCAAACAGACCTCATCTTCATATTAATCATACTGGTGAGCTACACATTTATTTCAACAATGACCCTGCCCAAAAGATTTCTGGAACTCTCGTTTTGGAATTGACTGTAAGGTTTCTTTTGAATGCCACTATGTACCCAGTAGCTAGTACAACACCAGACACATAACATACTAATAAGCATACAAATGATCATCAGAACAAATAGACTCAGCAGCAAAACCTAGCCACTTCGTGGCATATGTGTCTCTGGACATAGAAAACATTCAGTCTGAAAGCTGACTAATTAAATGGATCATGAAGCTGAGTATTTTTATCCAAAGAAAATTCTGTTTCACAGCAAAATACATGCTGCATCTGAGTACAGTCATAGTAAAGCAGCAGCCCATATTTCAATCTTTAAGTCTCAGAATGTATCAAATGCTTCACACTTCCTAAATAATGCACCCCATCAACCACCTGACTATATGAGTAATACCAGTGATGTCAAAGAGGCACATTTATATTGACTTCCCTGTGATTCTGACCTGCGATGTTGAGTGCCTCTGTGATGTTAAGTTGTTGAACTGTCAAGTTCAGTACTTCTGCCTGAAATGTTAGGTTTATTAAGTTATGACTTCCACAAAATGCATAATGTCCAGTGCTGCAAATGGCAAGTCTTGTTTTTATTTTCAAATACATGACATCAATCTTTTCTAATACCTTCATGGTATCCAAATCTCCTTCTGAATAATTATACTTTACTATTAGTTTATCATATTTTTTAATGGTTGTGGTGGTTTTAAAAAAAAAATCTATAAATTCTTTGACACGCCTCCCATCAAGAGGTGGAGTCTAATTATCCCCCCTTGAATGGGCCTAGGTCTTGCTTGCAGAAAAAATGAGGCAGAGTGACTGCATGACTTCTAAGGCTATGTCATAAAACGGCATTCCAGCCTGACGCTCTTTCTTGGGACACATGCCTTTGAAACTCTGAGCTGACACGTAAATCTGGCTACCTGGAAGCCTCCGTTTTGCAGAGGCCACACACAGAGGTAGAGATGCCTGAGGAACCAGCTGTTTGGGTCTTCTGGATGACTCAAGCAACCATCTGACTGCAACAGCAGAAGAAACCTAGAGTAAGAACCACTTAACTGAGTATTGTCAATTCCCAGAAATAATGATTGCTGTTTCACATTAAGTTTAGAATTGTTTATTACACAGCAATAAAAAAAAAAAACAAAAAAAAACCCCTAGAAGGATCAAAGAAAAACCTCAACATTGTCTTTGGTCTGTGAATAAAGCCTCATTCATGCTCCATCATTGATGTCGTTACCAGTTTCCTTTAACTGTGCCAAAGTTAAAAACCAAAACTTTGTATTACCTACACCTGTGGACTTCCTTAAATGTTTATTTCAAGTATCTTATTTACAAATCTATTTAACCATAGACTCATCTGAACAGTAAATCTTTGCTCAAAATAAAAGCCAATCTTTATGTAAACATAAACAAAAACCTCTCACTTCCATATGCCCCAATAACTAATATAACACTGACAGGCCAACTCTCCCGTCAATCACCCAGGTAACATACACTGATAGAAAGTTCCCGTCTCCTCATCCCTGCAGCCAGGGGACTGCATAAGGAAACAAAAGCTGACAAGGCCAAAACCTTCACGAGAGCCACTGACTTATTAATATGGTCTCCAAACATGCCTGCAAATTTCACAAGTGCACAACCTGATCACTTCCACATCTTTTGAAGTCAAGCTGCTGCTGATCATAGGATGTCATCTGACAATAAAATATAATCCAGCGCAAAGTAAGTGCAAAGTGAAACTGTAGATCCTGCAAAAGACGCACAATTTCATGAGGTCTAGGAAAAAGTAACATCAAAAACTTCATCAAAACATACACACCTCTGACAAATGAAAACCATATACACAGAACAATTGAAAGTTCGTGAAAATTTAAAACAATGACACAACTGTGCTTCAAAACAGAACGATTTTAGTATTTCTATAATTAAGTGTGGTCCTTGGAAAAACTGCAAATGTTTTGGTAAAAATAACTCTATGACAAAATTCAAATGAAGCCAAATCCAGTGTGTGAACCTTGATTGAATTCTGGTCTGAAAAACCCAGCTATTTCCCAGCCGGCATGGCTTATCGGTGAGCATCACAACTTAGGATGCAGGAGATCTCGGTTCAATTCCCAGTCAGGTCACAAGCCCGGGCTGCGATCTCGATCCCCAGCAGGGGGCGTGCAGGAGGCAGCCCATCAATGACAATTCTCTCATCACTGATGTGTCCCTCTCTCTCTCTCCTTCTCCCTTCCTCTCTCTGAAATCAATAAAGATATACTTAAAAAAGGAAAAACTCAGCTATTATGGACATTTTAAGAACAAGAGGAGAATATTTTGAGTATATTACTGGCTATTGGATGATATTAAGGAATTCTTGTTAAGTTTCAAAGGTGTGATAATAGTATAGTGGTTGTACAGAAGGTCCATATTCTTAGGAGATGCAACCACATTTTAAATGTAATTAAATTAAATATTTAAAGATAAAGCATCACGATGACCGCTACTTCCAAATAGTTCAACAAAATTATTTATACATGTATATTTTGAAAATTTGATAAAATGTTAACAATTACTAAATCTAGAAGGTGGACAATCAAATAATTCATTGTTCATTTTTTCAATTTTTATGCATATCTGAAAATGTCTACAAAAGAATACTGGAAGAAAATGAACAACTCGACCTCATCAAAAGTACAAACACACAGCTAGCTCCCCCACTCGGCCCTCAGCCACCCTCCCATTCAGAATCCGGATGCTCCTTTTAAACATGCCTTCTTCCGGTCCTTCCTTCTTCCTATGCGCCTCCGGAAAAGAATCTGGAACTTCCTCTTCACTGCACTCGTCGGACTGCCCAGTACCAGCTGATCTTCCCACAGACAGCTCCACCACCATACACCCAAGATGAGAACAGACATGTGGCAGAAGCCCCCCAAAATTTACTGAATCAAATGATGAGATATTATTTTAATGGCACATATATACATATACAGTGTACCCATATTAATAGTTAATTCCATTTATACATATTAATACATGTATGTGTATCAGAAACACAAGTAACTTCCCATGCTCATTCCAAAAAGAAAAGGAAAATCAATGAAGATGAGTTCATGCAGAGTCTAGTCTTTGCCACTTAATCATCTTGGGCACTCCAGTCCTCAATTTCCTCAGCTGTAAAAATGAAAATCTGAAAATCTTCCTTGGTGTAAAATTCTGAACTTCTCAAATATTACCTCCTACTCAGCAATCAAAGCCAAGCAGACCTGCAGTCTACCACTGCAGTCAAAAGGCAGCATCAATTATTACAGCCCAACATATCCACAATGATAACAAGTGTCCTGGAAAACAGAAGTTCAAGTCCCGCCGAGCACCTGGCAGCACCGGGACCTCCCAGACAGCCTTGCAAAGAGAACAGTCTCGACCCACCAGAAATCAAAGATGAGCAAACACTCCCCCTCCCACAGGCGACACACAGCTAATGTGCGTTTGCTTTGTCACAGCTTGTTTCAAAGGAACTTTGTCACACAGAACCTTCCCCCTTTAAATTTATATGGAAAGTATATATAATTAAAAGATAATATAACTGTATTAAATTCATTCGTGTCAAATACATCAGCCCTAGCAGTTCGGAATTTTTTTAGAAATACAGAATATTTGGGCTGGTTTTTAAGAGCTCCCCTCCAATTAAGCAAACAGGTGGACTTTAGAATATCTACAATTCTAAATACCCCTTAAAACAAGCACCAAAAGGCAGGAAATCAATCTGAGGCAAGAAATAAGTATCAAATCTGACTAACATATATAAATATCTAGAGGCCCCCAAGTCACACAGACTCCAAGCTGAAATGAACTTTCAGACATCAGTAACACTCCTCATCTTACAAATGAGTAAACTAAGACTCACTGCAGGCAATGACTTGTCCAATATCCCACGAGTGGTTAATTCAAAGACCAACAAACCTCCTAACTCCAAATCCAGTGTCTTTCCAGTTCTCAGAGCTTTCTCCCCATCAGGACCTGTCGGTAATACACAAAATCTTTTGGATATACAGTACACTCCCAAATTCTGTAAGAACTATAATACCTAACAATGAATATCAGTATCATAAAACAAACCTGAAGATAGGTAAAAATGTATTCCAAAACTTAAGAGATTAAGCAGGTACATCTAAATTCAAACATGTATTTTTGACTATTTCATCTCACCCTGAGGTCTTAAATCTGGTATGAAATTCTAAATCCATTAAAATTGTTCTATCACATGAATATCTGTAACCATAACCTTCAAATAATTATTGGCAGTATACTAGATGAATTTAAATATTTTAAACAAAGATAAGTCAGAGGACACTTGGTCTCATTTTTAAGCGTCTCTGTACTACTACACCGCTCTCCTGGCAGCATTCAAGGTGGCCACAGGATGACAGTCCCAGCCTGTACACGAGTGACAGACAGCAGACTTCCCACAAAACTCTTCAGGTAGCCCCTTCTCCCCTCCCTGCCAACTCCCAATAGAGCCAAAGCATAAGGATGAAGCAACCAGTTTCACACCCTGATGGGCCAATTATCTTGTTTTCTTTTCCCTAGACAGTACCTTTTGCAAATAAAAAGCAAAGAACAAAAACCACTGACTATATGTGAACTGTTCTCACACAGCACAAGACTCCTGGACTCTCATCATCAGTATCAAACAGAGGCACTGATGATGAACCCCTGGCTGCTGACAGTATCTTCAATTCTATAAACAAAAATTCATTAGGCTCAAGAGAACGGAAAGAAAATGAACCAGTCCCCACACCCTGAAACTTTGTCTTCAAAGCCCTTCATAAGCACCAGGTTTAGTCATCAGATCCTTCTTCCTTGTAACATATACTATCTCTTCAACTTTTAAATTCTTTATTTGTATGTCTGTCTCCCCGTTAAACTGAAAGATCCCTGAAGCAGAGGTCATCATCTCTGTATCCCAATGTATATAATTTAGTTGTCAAAATACTCGTTGAATTGAGCAAAAGAGTAAAATTTATTTTCCCACTTCCCAAGTTCATCTGTTCCACTCATCAACAAAATTTAAGGATCAGTTCTTTCTCCCCTAAGCCATTCCACAATACAAAAACCCTTTTCCCAACCATAATTCTGAAAGAATGGAAACTGGAGTGGGAAAAACCTAAATGACCTGTCCCAATTCTCTCCTTTTACAAATGACAGTGGCATCATTTACTCCTGGTCACATGGCGAATTAGTGTCAAATACAAAAAGAACAAATCCCCAATCATTGTTTTCCTCCCATTTGTATTCTGTTTACCATCATATCAAAGACTAAAAATTTAATCACTACCTAGTATATATTCCATCAATTTAAAATCATCTAAAAATATCAAGTTTTCTTTAAATGTATCTTCTATGTTACCTTAGCAGAGAAATAAATAATTTTCAAAAATGCACATAAGAAGACATTCCTTTCCCTCTCTACTATTTTGACAAGGATGTGAAAATTACTTGGCACAATCAAGATGTTACCATTGGGGGAAGCTGGGTTATGGGTACAGGGGACCTCTATGCACTATTTTTACAACTTCTTATGAATCTATAATTGTTTCCAAGTAAAAAGTTTAAAAACAAACAAACACATGGCACACCCACCTGATGCCACTCCCTAGGCCCACTAATCTACACCTCACTCTTCTCCGAACTTTCCCAATAAGCCAGAAAAAGTTCCAACTACTTCTCAACCCAAAGTTCCAGGAAGGGTTGGGGCAGCAACCTGGCCTAGCAGCACCCCTGGCCTAGCACAATGTTTGAGCAGCACACAAACATTTACTGACCAAGGAAAATTAATCTAACACTGTTCTCAAACTCTGTGCAGGCAACACAGGGCAAATATTTACACAGGCCAAACTCTTTCACCAGTCTCTCTGTTTGGTACTGGTCGGTGGATCAGCTTCACTCCCTCAACTAGACTATAACCCTATGAGCACTGACATCTGTTTTTAAAAAGCTATCCTCCCAGGGCCTTATAGCTCTGAGGACATAATATTTATGTAACTTAACTCAAATTTTTAAAATTTCATTTGTAAAAACAAAGCAGCAAACAAGTTAGTCTCAAAGGGCAGAAAAATACCCTATTCTCAGACAGACAGCTAGAGAACCCATAATCTCAGGGGGAAAGGATGGCTAGGGGTTGTGGGGAACTGGTAAGCTTGACCCTATTTGCTGTCATCAATTCATTTTAAACAAAGAAATGGGTAAGAGCCTTTTATACAGTGGCCCATTTAGACACTATGAGAAGCACTACTTTAAATCAAAGAAACTCTTAGGAAAAGCCACCACAATAAATGTTTTTATTACAATTTGGTTAGGTTTTGTTACTCTTAACAATCTTTAACATTATTGCCAGAAAAACTTTCCATTAAAAAAAAAAAAGGTTTGACTATATCATACCCCAAAACAAATGCTATCACCCCTCAAAAATGCCCTAGAATCTACCAAAGAAAGATCAAATCTTTGTGTCAACTGAAAAGGCTTTTTACATTTCCAAAGAATCTTCTGAGGACTCAAGAGGCCCTGGAGAAGAAAAGCAAAAGACAAACTGCCCCCTGTCCCAGCTCCTCAATAGGTTTGTAAAACCAGAAAAATTCTGGGATGTTAGAGGCTGGCTGCTAACCACACACAGATTCCTGCCTCTGGATGTGGGTGTTGTATTTTGCAGTAGCTCTCTGCTCTCAGAAGGGGCAGAAAGATGAGCAGCTGCCAACAGAAGCAACCCACATGTCACCTGACTTGCAGACCATGGGCTGCAAACCTCCGGTACAGAAGACACCCAGTCCTGGTTCTGCATGCACCCCCTCAGCAGTGACAGAAGCCTAACAGGGAATCAGTAGGGACAGGTGGCAGCAATGTGTACTCATCCCTGCTGGCAACTGTAAGAGGCAAAGAAAAAACAGTTCCTATACCTCCCCAAAGAACCACCAAAACAAAAGGCCGCGCTGTCCAGAGCATGAAGTGGTCCCGCTCCCTCCTTTTTCCAGCTACAGAGATCACAACACCGCGCTCACTGAAGGACAACACCAAGGGCTTTCTAATGAGACTTCAGTTTACACACCACTATAAGAATGAATGTTTACCCTAGATTTGCAAGCAATTTAAGAAAAATCACTTGACTGGTGCTCCCTTTAAAGACAAAGTAGGGTTTCCATATGCAGACGATGACACAGCCATAACTAGACTAGTTCAAATTACTCTTGGACAGGAAACAAAGCCACTCCTTCAACGTAAGCAAGCAGATGATGAATCGCACAAACCCAATACTCCATCCTCCCACAGCCTTTTCTATAAAGCCCTGTTTTCTCATTTAGACATTAAAACTGCCCTACCACACTATCTGTTTTGACTTTTTCATCAAATTAATTAAATTTCCTTCTCTCAAAAATTGGCTTTTTTTTAAGGCTTACAAAACCCATCACCCTCTACTTTTCAGATCACAGCAAGCAGGTTGTCACCCACAAGAAATACTTTTGGTATGATGAAAACGTTCTGTATCTTAATTGTGGTGGTGGGTACACAAATTCTGTATACATCTGTCAAAATTCATCAAACCATACACTTAAAATGGGTGAATTTTATTGTATGTAAATTATACTTCAATAAAGCTGATTTACAAAACGAGTAGAGAAAGTTGAAAACATTTTATTAAAATGAATGATACCACCAGAAATTAAACAAATAACATTACTCTTGCTATGTAGGTAAGACAGGTTGTGTCTTAAAGACATGAATACACTTGAAAGAACACTGATTTCTAATGCTTTACTTAATATGCCGACAAAAATGAGACTCACAAAACATAGTTACCAAAGAATTTACCGTATTTCTCATTTTAAAGGGTTTATTACCACTATACTGATCTATCCAGAAAGTAATATGACCTCATTAGAGAAAAATTTCTAATAGCCAAGTTGAAATCACCGACAGTCTCACCTGCATGTTAACTCGGAAGAACGCTGCAAACTTTCTGCATGGCGACCTTGTTCCTCAATGTGCTCCGCGAAAACGACTTAATTTCAAGAATCTCACCTCACCACCATCACATAATCATTACAAGTGACAGCTGATGAAATGCTGTGACACTGGAGGTTACGAAGTGACAGCATCAAGCTCAGGGAACCTTGAGATTTCCAGTGTGATGCTGCCCCTCCAAGTCTACAATCCAAACTTTTTCTTATTCTTAAGAATGTCACATTTTGTAACATGTTAGAACCTAATTAGTTTTATCAAATAAAATTATCAAAATTGTCGATCAAAAATAAGTATTTATGTGACAATAGGAGAACCTGAACAGACTGAATTCTGATACTAAGGCATTTTTCTTTTTTGCCTTCACCTTCGCAGGACATCATGAAGGTAGTGATTCAATTACCTAACGGAAGGGAACGAATGGGGAAGAGGCTTGAAACCAGACCAGCCTTAAGCTGGTAACTGCTGAGACTGGGTAAAGCTCATGGGTGTTCACTATACTAACCTACCTTTGTATATGCTTAAAATTTTCCGTAATAAAAAGCTTAAAATTAATTTTCAAAGGAAAACTTTAAAATTGCTCCCTTCAATATATCCTGTAAGTTCCACTGAAGCGTAATTTTGCAATCTCCAATAATTAAACTTTCCTTTAGAGACTATTTCCCAAATAACCTAATTGTTAAGGAAAAATCCTGGCCTTTCTTAAGTTCATCATTATTCCCAGTTGTACTCCTGTATACGGTGTGATTTCCTTCACAAGTGTCTGCTTACGACTAACCTACAATATAGTCACTGGTTTCTTGATTTATATATTAATCTGCTCTTCTTTGCTTTGATTTTCAGTATTTTGTTTAGCTATTTCATAACCTGTCTTTAGTCTTACTTTCCTTAATCAACTTCATTTAATTATTTTAGTTAAGCTCACCTGTACTTTCCCAGTACAGTTGTTCTGTGTTATTTGTACTAACGATCTCAATAATCAAATAGGGACATTTCCCACTGGTTTCGTGATGTGGTTGATGCTCTATCCCACACAGCCTAATACTTGTGTTTTCTGGCTGAAATCTTAGGCCGCTTTCAACTACCCACCACAACCTCTGTTCAGCTCTATGAAATCCCCTGGCATATTTTCTGGCTCCTACTGAGAGGGCAAGGGTATGCCTCAGTCTTAAAACCCAACAGTTTCAAATAAAAATAAGGAGCACTTACATTTTAAATGTCATGCCCTGTGCGCAAAAAAAAAAAAAAAAAAAAAAGCACATCAATGCTGCCTAACAGAACTTTCAGTGAAGAGGGCACTGTTCTGTATCTGCACTGTCCAGTGTGGTGGTCACTAGCTCCATGTGGCTACAGAAAACTTGAAATTTGGCCACTGTTACCGAGGAACTGACTTTTTAATTTTATTTCATTTCAATTAATTTCTATTTAAATAGTCACATTTTGAGAGTAACTTATATTGTTTGGATTTTCTTCATAAAGATCATTTCCATTTAGTTGTACAACTATACGCATTTAAAATAGTCTTGGACAGAGTTTCTCAACTTCAGCAAAACTGACATTTTGGACAGGACATTAGCTGTTGTGGGGGCTGGCCTGTGCACTGTACTGTAGGATGTTTAGCAGCATCTTGGGGTAGAGGCCAGTAGTAGCAATGCCCCAGCTGGTCAAAAATCACACCCAGTTTAAAACCACTGACCTAACATTAAGAGTCTCAATTCTCCACTCAGTGCTGCTAAGGATATTCTCAGGCAATTTTTTGGGAGATCCTGCTTTTCTATTTCGAAACCAGACTACACTTAAAAGCAGTTAAAAAGTAACCATCTCTTCATTACATTTTTTGTAGAATCTACATTATAATATTTGTGTTTTCTGACCATCTCAACTGCTCCTCACTGACTGTGAGGTAGGTATTCTGTCTGACTTAGAGATTGAGGTGTGGGAGGGTGGGGGGGAAGGAGAGAGAAAGGAATAACGTTCTAAAGTGGTTAGCCTACCCCAACATAGTTAATAAACAGCAGGGCTAAGACAAACCCAGATTTAGGAATTTCAAATTTCAAACTCCTGTCTATATTTATATTATCTTACCTCATAGTCTTACAGCATCTAAAGGGGGAAGCTCCTTAGAGAAAGGCCCTTTTGATAAGACAATCTTAACCAAGACTGTTTACGACTGTACAACACATGACAATGCCAAAAAGCAAGACTCACAGGAAAAGTCCACATAGCGAAAAAACAATGAGAGCTGGTTTGTAATGTTAACAACCTGCATTCCTAGGAGTAATTCAGGACAGAGACAAGTCAAGCCATACCCACATCACCTTAAAAAGGCCTCCCCTCTCCTAATCTAGTTCTAGGAAAAGGTGAGAGAGCACCCTAACAAAAGGCAAAAGGCAGTTTGGAGCCCTGGAGGGAGGAGGGAGGGGAAGGGGAAATCAAAACTCTAAGACAGGTGGCTGCTCTAAAGCTGGGATGCCTCAGAAAGCAGAAATATCCCAGAATACAGGCCACGCGGAATAGTGGAAAGAGTTCCAGACTTTGGAAAAAAGTCATAAGACCCATCATGTGGACCTCATACGTCAGTCGTTCACTGTGTACCCAGGATAAATTCCGTAAATCTCTAGGCCCGTTTTTTCAACCTAGTGAAAAGACTGGTCTACATGACTTCTTGGGCACTTTGCAGTTCTCCCCTCAACCTCTACAGGCACCATGTTCTTGGTACCAGTTGTCTTATTTCTGAGACAATGTTTTAAGCAGGAACATAGCACTAACAAGAAATTCACTAGAAAGGAAATTAAAAGGCCACAAAAGTATCTGAACATGGAATGGTTTTAATTCAGCTCAATGAGTATCTGCAGGCCAGCCACTCAGCACCAGGGACCTTGTAATCACTCCAAGAATTCACAACCAACCAACATCCTAGGACTCTGAATTCCTCACCTCTGTCCTAACCATCTCTACCTATATTCATCAACTGCATTCATTTTCTGGTCCCCCGGGGCCAATAGTTAAAGACTTTAATACACAAAAATATACAAAGGCTAAATTAGCAAGTTTGAAAACACAAAGAAAAAAACCAATATAACTTTTTCTAACATTGAGTACATTTTACACGTCTGAGACATCGCACGAATACACTGAAGTATCTGACTGTTCACAGGATGTGGCTATTTAAAGAAACCTTATTTGAAGAAAATGTTGATGTTTTGAGTCCCCTAAGTTTTCTTTACCTGAGCAATTTACTTGCAGTACCATGATGTCTGTCCAATCTTACTTTTTATGTAAATAGTCTACCTATTTATACCCTTTAACTATCATTTACCATTTCATCTGTGACTATCACAGGCATATTTCTCAAATAAAAAAAAAAAAAAATCAAGCTGTCTATAGTAGCACACTCTTTTCTATTACCCAAACTTACTAAACCTTGTTAAAGCTTTTATCTGAAGATGAGAATATTCTGGGCTTCTTGTTCTAGATGTTACAATTCCAGAAAACCAGTATCTCTGAAAACAGATTTTTCTCAAAGCAATGCAGCAATAGGTTGATTGGCTCCTTCCTCCTGAAGGGGCAACACAGAGAACAGCTCCACCACAAGTCAACTACTGTACTTCAAAACTTGGGCTGCAGGGCTCTCAACTGCTGCCTTCACAAACCCCAACAGACCAGACACTTTTACTGCTACCACATACAACTTTAGGTCCCTAAAGTTATACCTACAGCACGTTCCTATTTTTTTGTTTTGTTTTTCAAAACATCTGCACCCTTGATGCACAAATTTTATGATCTGAATCAAATCTACTTGCCTTTTATTTCATGAAATGAAAACTAAAGATGATCTAAGTATTCTTAATATTGTATTCTGACACTACAGGAATCAAAACCAAAGCTGATTGCTTGTTTATACTAGGAATGAAAAAAGAAAAAGCAGCTTAAAGAGATACATTACTGGTCAATTTCTCAGACTAGCAGAAGCAAAGGGAATGCTCAAATATGAGTCAAGTTGTCCAACACGACTGCAAAGTAGGTTTTGGTACACATGGTCCTTGGGTAAACTGGTCAGTATTCTTGTTATATAAAGTAAGACTAATACTGAAAACAAGTCCTACTCCTCTCCTCCCTGGTGGAATTTTCTGTTACAAGACGTTATGGTCCATAAACTACCAGTTTGGTTCTATGAATGACAGCAGAGCTATCCTCACTACTAGCCTCATTCGAAAATTTAACCAGAAAATCTGTTAACAGAAGATCTCTAACACTAATGAAATAAAATCAGAATAAGAACCCGTAACAAAACCTTAAATGACCTGAATCTTTTTCAGTATTTAAAGAAACTATGTGATAACTCCAAATGCTCAGTATTTTCAGAAAGTATTCCAAAAGTTTCCCAAACATGTTAAAATACGGCTACGGCAAAGATTAGAGAAACCCGAACCGGCTTTCGGATGGAAAAGCTGCCGCCCCCCGCCCCCCCCCACCCCCCGAGGCGGTTGGACCGCCCGAGCCCGAGCCCGAGCCCGAGGCCAGTATCTTCGCAGCAAGTCAGGCCTCTTCCTCCCTCCGGGAAGCGCATGACGAACGGCGTCACTCAACTTATGTCACCCGGTCACTTAGCAAAAACCATATCTGAGTTCAAAACTTGGATCCAGACGGCCTCCTACACTCAAATGCGAGAGGGCAGCGAAAGCGCAGGGCGGCGGCGGCTTAAGGCGACCCACTGTGACCCCGTAAACACTGAGCCCATCACTAGACCCGAGTCCTGGGTTCCAAGACCTGCTCAATGGAGGCCTCCCTGGGCCTCCCCCGGGTCCGTTTCACACCGGTGAAGGAACTTTTCCTGCTCCATCTCAGATGCCTGAGAGCATGCGGCCCTGCACGGGCAGGGGCCGGCGGCGGAGAGGAACCCGCGGCCACGGCAGCCTTCTCCGGAAAGACACACGAGATCACCATCCCTCCTCCGCCCGCGGCAAACCCATCCCAGAAATCCACGGCGTGTGAGGAACAGCAGCACTGCGAACCGCACACGTAAGAGTTTCTCTTCGACTCGACGCGAGGTTTTCAGCTGTCAAATTACAACTCAGGAAAACACTATCATTAGAATAAAAAAGGAAACAAAAAAGCTCGCACCGCGGGGAAGGGAGCCGGAGCCGCCAGCCCCGGCTCGCGGGCAGGGGAGCGAGGGGAATCCGAGCCCCCCCTTCCCGCCCCCGCCCGATTTCACCCCGGCCCCGGGCCGGCCAACCTCGCAGCAGGGGCTCAAATTTAATAATAACAACAATAATCATGGCGCTTCCTCCCTGCCCCCCACCGCGACGACCTGCCGGGAATCCGCTCCCACCCCGCCCCCACCCTCCCCGTCCCCGTGATCCCCAGGCTTGGCAGGTCCAGACCACCCCGTGGACACAGCTCCCCGTGGACCGGGCGAGCCCAGCCTACCCCGGGGCCCCTCCGCCCCGCTTCTCCTCTTCCCTCTCTTTTTACCGCCACCATCCCCCATCTGCATTGTCTGTCTCAATTCAACTTTGACTAATATGGATTCCTCGGGCCTGGGCCCGGCGGTAATTACAGCCCGCCCCCCCACCACGCCCGCGGGAGCCGGATCCCCCCCCATCTCCGCCGAGTTCAACGCGGCTCCCCGGGGGAGGGGGGGTGCGGCGCGCTTCCCCATCGACACCGCGCTGCCCCCGCAGCCCCGCGCCCCCGGGACCAGAAGTTTGCCCCGGAAAGGGCCTAGCTGGGGGCAGTGAGGACACCCCCACCCCCTCGCCAGCCTGCCGGCGCGTAAACACTGGCGTCCGCCCCGGCGTGGCCCCGCGGGGAGGGCAGGGCGGGGAGACGCCCCTCCCCCCGCCCGCCGGCCCCATTACCTGTCATTGAGCTGGTCCTCGGTGCCCGGCAGCGGGTGAACCACGAAATGGATGGACGTCATGGTGCTTCCTTCTCGTCCTCCTCCCGAGGACGGCCCCCTCCCGCGCTCGCCCGCCCCCCCGAGCCCACTTCCCCTCCCCAAAACCCACTGCCGCCGCCGCCTCCCAGTCCCCAAATGGACGGAAGCAAATGCGCAGGGGCCGCCGCTCCCTGCCGGGTGCGTGTCCGCGGCCCGGCGGCCGGGCGGGGCGGCCGGGCGGGCAGGTCTACTCGCCACTCGCTCCCCCGGCGAAAGCGCGCACGACGGCGAGGCCGGCGGCCAGGGCTCGGGGCGCGCCGCCGCCGCCAGCGGCAGTCGGGCGTCGGGAGAGGGGGCGACTGGGGAGGGAGGAGAGGGGCGGGCTGCGGGGACGGTGTGGTCCCGGCGGCGGACGGGGTCCGGACTGGGGAGGTGGGGAGGGGGGTGAGCCCGCACCGCGCGTCACTGGCGAGAAGCCGCCGCCGCCGCCACCAGCACCGCCGCCGCCATCTTCACTTCTGCCCCAGTTTCTCCGTCTCGCAGGCTCGGCTCCCGAGCGGCGGGGGAGGGGCGAACGGGGGGAGGAGGAGGGAGGAGACCGGCGGGCGGGGGGTCCGGCTGCGAGGGGCGGGGCTCCGGGAAACGGGCGGTAAGGCCCTTGCGATTGGGCGGCTCAACGTCGTCGGGCCACGGCGCTGTAAGGCGCGCGCCGATTGGTCCGTTCGGCCCCGAGCCCAGCCCCCGGTGGGGGCGGGCTGGCCCCCGAGTGCGAGTCCCCGAGAGCACGTGTTCGGGAAGGGGCAGGCGGAGGGGCGCGCCCGGCCGCGCGGGGGGCGCGCGGGGCGAGGCGGCCGAGCGCGGGTGCGTGTCCGAGGAGGTGGTGAGGCCCCCGCGCCGCCGCTGGTCCCCGGGGCTGCCCTAATTATTTTCCGAACCCTTAGGGGGGTTTTTGTTGTTTCCCGTCCTTCCTCCGCAGCTATATTTAAAGTGGAAACGTAGAGCCAGCTAAGGGGCAGGAAATGCACAGCCTTTCGCTGGAGAAGAGAGTTATGTAAGGACCTTGCCGCCAGGTCCAATCGCAGGATCCTAGAGCTGACTTTGCAGCAACTTCTGGCATCTCCTTGGTCTCCCCAGTTTCCCCAACACCACCACCATCACGGAGCCGCACAAAGAAAAAAAAAAAAATGGAAATTTCCACTAATTTCAATTTAAATAGTTCATGATTTTTTTACGACTTTTGAATGAAAGGTGTCCTGTCTATTCTACAAAAGCGTTCTTCAGCTGTGAATGAAGCTAGTTGCTTTTTTCTAGGGAGCCAGTTCGTAGCTTGCTTTCAAAGGCTTCTACAGCCCCTTCAAAAAATTAAATTCCTATTACAAAGCAAAAGTGAAAACATGAAGCCGCTTCTCCAGTCTGGATGTAAAATCAGGGGTCCTGTGAAAAGTTCTTAATGTTAAATAACACTTTTCTTCTGTTAATGAGTTACGTACGCACACTTTTGCTTAGGAGGAAAAGTGTGTGTGTATTTTTCATGAGCAAAATATATGAAAATTTATTAATAAATCAGGATAGATAATGGAGCACTTTTTTGTAGGTCACCAGTTCCAACATCGGCCCAGATTAGTATTGACTAAAAGTAATTTCAAGGCCACTATTTATTAGAAGTCCATATGAGCCATGGGGAAGCAGGGTGGACCAATGGACGCTGCTAGTTTTAGACCCAAGACAGACCTAGGTTTGTGTCCTGTTGCTGTTGCTTACGTATGTGACATTGATTAATTTAACCTATCATAGCATCTTTTTTTTAATTTGTAAAATATTCCAAGTAATAGATCTACATAGAGTTGTGATGAAGTCTAAGTAAAATAACACGTCAAGCACCTACGGCACTTCATGACACTTAGTAGGCTCTGCAAAATGGAAACTTATTTGCCAGGGGCTCACTATGTACCACTTTATACATGTCTTATTTATTTATTTATTAAATATATCTTTATTGATTTCAGAGAGAGGAAGGGAGAGGGAGAGAGAGAGATAGAAACACAATGATGAGAGAGTCATTGACCAGCTGCCTCCTGCACGCCCCCGACTGGGGATCAAGCCCGCAACCCAGGCATGTGCCCTGATCTGGAATCGAACCGCGATCTCCTGGATCCTAGGTTGATGCTCAACCGCTGAGCAGCTCTGGCCAGGCTGTACATGTCTTCTAATAGTCAAATCACACTCTGGGGTATGTATCATTACCCTTGTTACACACTGAGGCTCAAACACCTTAGGTAACTACTGAAGCTGAGACTGAAACCCAGGTCAACTCACTTTGCTCCATTGCTCTTTCCGCTGTACCACAGCTGCCATCTAGTTAATAATTTAGAAGGAACAATATTCAAAGGCGATAGGAAAAAATGTGGTATGATGAATGCAGTAAGTGTCCTATGGGAGTTAAAGAAGGAAGTGATTCCAGTCAAGAAAATTAAGAACAGTCATTTAAGCCGAGCTTTCAAGAATATTCTGGGCAAATAGAATTATCTAGCTTAAACCTAGTCATTTTAGATTTTCCCCTTAAACTCCACACCACGCCCAGACTTTGCCTGAGGACTCTTTCCTCCAAATCTACCTTTCTTCATCTTTTCTTTGTGCTCCTTCCGCCCCGCTTCCAACGTGGTTTGCCCACTCCCTCTTTCCTAGAACTGAGACTCTGTGGCCTCAGCCCATTCAAACTGCCCACTTGGTTTTTGACAGCCTCCTTGACATAGCCACCTTTTTGTTGTCCAAGGATGGCATGCTAAGGGGAATTTTAGTCTCCCAGGGCCCCAACACCTAGGTGGGTGGGTCACACTTTGAACAGGGAAAAATAAGAATAAAGGCATGGAGTTGTGCAAGCCCATTGCACGGATGGGGGAGGAGGGAGTACTAATAGGGGATGGAGATAAGCAGGGTTCAAGCAGAAGCTTTTTGGAAAGTCAAAATGCAATACAAGCCTAGAAAAAGAGGGGCTTTTTCCCTAATAATTTGGACTTTTTCTCCCTTTGAAGACAACTGGAAAAGTTAGCCAAATATTTCTGTAAATCTGCTTAACGGTACAAGAGAGTTAAGAAAATAATGATGAATTACCAAACAAGGATCCAAGGAAGTGAGTCTTGTGTTTGGAGCCACTTTTTCCTCTGGGATGAATGCCAGTTCCAGAAAGAAAGTGAGAAGCCAAGAGGCTGAGCAGTTCTGACAAGCTCTCAGGGCTGAAACAACAGGGAATGATGTCGAAGGTCCCCCAGTGCAGTGGTGAGTGCTAATGAGCCCCTCTTACTTTGTGTTGAGCCCTGGAGAGCTATATCTCTGAAATAGGCCATGTCTTAGATTTAGTTTCCCAAAAAACAGACCTTAAGACAAGGATTTAGCTATAAGTAGTTTATTTAGGAAGTGATTGCAGGAAGCACTGTATGGGAATGAAGAAATGAGACAGGGAAGGGGGGAAAAAAACAACAAGATGAGCTGATGAATGTTTTATCACTGTGGGCAACTGGAATTCAATCCCACTGGGGACCACTGAGGGACTGTGTGGCACACCCCTCAGAATTATCCCATTGAAGGGGGAGGTCACTGTAAGTATTTATTCGTCAGCTCCATCCCTCGTTTGTTGAGGATTGATCCTGAGTTGTTCACTCCCTGGCTTGGCAAGCTTTCCCCACTGGGGGCAAAGCACACTACTAAAGCATAGCCTCAAGAATGGGGAAAAAATGGACATTCCAAAAAGAGAGAGAGAAAATGAAAGGTGAGAAATGTTTAGCAGTCAGCCCACACTGGAGGGTATTCTTCGACCAAGAGGAAAATGGCTCCCCAGTGCAAGCCCAGAGACATTGAGGAATGAAGGAGAAAGAGAGGGGAAATATGTAGGTATGTGATTGGTGTCGGAGTAAAACAACCGAACCTAAAAATCCAAAACACTGACACCACCAGGTGCTGGCAAAGATGCAGAGCAACAAAAACTCTCGTCTGTCGCTGGTAGGAATGCAGAATGGTACAGCCACTTTAGAAGACAGTTTGGTGGTTTCTTACCAAATTAACATGCATTTAACACATGATCCAGCAATGACACTCTTTGGTATTTATCCAAAGGATTTAAAACCTTATATCCATGCAAAAACCTGCACACAGATATTTATACCAGCTTTATTCATAATTGTCAAAACTTGGAAGCAATAGAGATGTCCTTCAGTAGGTGAATGTATATAGATAAACTGTGGTACATCCAGACAACGGAATATTATTCAGCACTAAAAAATTAAGCTATCAAGCATGAAAAGATATGGAGGAACTTTAAAGCCATATAACTAAGTGAAAGAAGACAATCTGAAAGGTTATATAATCTGATTACAGCTAAGCAGTGATGAGTGACTTGTCTGAAATCGCAGAGCCAGAAAGTACAACAATGGGTCTTGAATCCAGCTTCTGATTCTGGGTCCAGTGTTGCTACTGTTAAACCCATCAGAGAATGCTAATTTCCCACTTTGCCAACCATGAGATGTCATGGGAAGAGCTGGATGGTAGAGTAGTTTCCTGACGCTACGATTAAAAGTAATCCACAGAGTTGACTCTGTGGGCCTCACTGGCTCAAACATTTCACCTGAGCAGCAAGGCTGTGACATTTGCCTTTGTGTGGTCCGCAGCTTCAACAACCATATGGCCTTGGCCCCAAAAGGATACACTTTATGAGAAGTGTATATATTTTCAAATTTAATGCCACTCCTGGGGGTAATAGTGTCTATCCCATTGAGTTCTGTCCACTGAGTCATGGTGTACAAATCGCCTAAACAAGCAAACAAAAATCAAATGTCTACTTGTGCTTACGACCTTCGATATTCCATAGCCCTCTGAGCTACCTGTTGGAGGAAAATAACAATATTAAAACCCCCGCTTTACAGATGAGAAGAACAAGGTTCAGAGTGCAACTCTGGGCAGCTTTCAAGGTCACACTGTTGGATGCTTACAAGGGGGAAGTATCCCCTGACTCCAAATCTTATGCTCTTTCCAGAAAGACTGGCTAGGAACAATATCTATAATGATAATAACTAACATGTATATAATGCTTTAAAGTTTTACCAGGCATTTTCACATATAGTCCATTTAATCTTCAACAACCCCTGTAGGTTGATATTAATTTTCCCAATATTGCTTTTAAATTCTCAGCCATATTATCATTGTACCCTTTCACCTCCGACTAATAAGTGCAACTCTCAAGAACATTCATTTATTCATTCAAAAGGTGTTGTTGAACACTTGTGTGTAAGACCCTGCACTTGTTCCTGTGGTCGGACTGTGATTTGCACTCCTGCTCTCCTGGTACACTGTTAACACAATCGGGACATAGTGTTTGTGATTAGCTGAGAAATGAGAGAGGCAGATAGACCTACCTGATATTTTGTAATCAGAAACGGGATGACTCGTTTTACAGAAGGGAAGTGACCAACCACAGGGCAAAAAAGGCAGGCTCACAAATGGCATCAGATGATTCAATTAGTGGCTATTTCCACAGGCTAGAAAATAGATTATATATGTGCAGCCTAAAAGGGAACATTAGCCTAGCCTTGGTCTATGAGCCCTGTCCGTACACAAAGATACCAATCATTATGAGTAATGTCCTCATAAAATGCTGAGAATAATATTACAGGTCATGGTTATTGAATTGACAAGTGATTAAAGGTTGGCTCTGGAGCCCTCCCTTGACGGAGTTCAAGTGCTCATGGCCCCATGCAGAGGGAAATCAGTAGTGCGTCATTTCAATGATTTAAGAGAGGAAGGGGAACAGCCACACACTGTCATTTCTTCACGTCTTCCTCCTGTTTTTCTGTCTTTCTGTAGCGACCCAATGAAGAAAGGTCAGTGATTAACTGGAGACACAAGAGACTAAATTGGAAAGCGTGTATTGACCTAGGTGGCCTGGGGAGACCGGATTCCGTCGGGGGAAGTGACAAGGTTGATGGAGTTCTCAGCTTGCCCTAATATTTTAATCCCTATAAGGGCAACTCGCCACAGTGCCACTCTGACGGCCATCAAGATGCTGAAGCATTTGCCAGGAGATAGAGCTTGATTTTTGTCACCTTTCCCTGAGAACTGCAGCTGGGAGGGGCAAGCATTTACACCCCCTGAAGACAGCCTTCAAAACTGGGGCCTTTCCAGCAACCATTTAGGCACTATTTTGACGTGAGCAAGCGGGAGCAGCATGAAAGCAAGACTGGGAAATGAAAAGAAGGCGGCCAAGGAGCGCCAAGTCTCTGTGTGTTGGCCCCGCACCAGCGCCAGCCCACGCGCTCGCCGGCCAGTGGTGCAGGTCCTGCTGTGCTGGGCAGTCTGTCTGCCTCTGCAGCTCACTCTCCACCCGCTCTCACCCTAGGAGGCCCACCCCTGCCCCCCACCCCAATGGGGCTCCCTTGCCCTCTGGCCTCTATTTGTACTAAACCAATGGCTGCCACTAGGGGGAGATCCCCCCACCCCTTGCTCCCCCCTGTCCCTCCTGCTGGGCCAAGGTTTCACAGGGCCTGCTGACTGAAGGCCACAGCTGTCTCCAACATCTAGGGCTCTGCCCAGGTTCCAGTAACCACTCCCTCTCCTTTCCTCTGCGGGCTGGGGGTGATAACCTGGAGTTGCTTACCCCCCACCCCCATCCACACTGTGTGCTTCACTAAAACCCTTGTTGGTTTTTCTAAGTAGCCCCTTCGCTAAATTTTATTCAACTGCCTCTTCTGAGAGTGCCACCTAACTTTAGGCAGGCCCCTAACCATTGCACCACCCCAAAGCTTGCTCCTAAGGTTTCAACCTGTCTGTGTCCACTCTCCACCCTTCCCTGAGACCCTCCCTCATTTCCCTCCTTCTTTCCTCTGTTCCTCACACTATAAACTCAAAGCTCCTAATCGTTTCCCTTGCCAGTTCCTTTAGTGCTCATCTGGGTTCATTTTAATTAAATTACATGAAAGTAATACGCCCTAAGGCAATGCTGCTTGACCTTAATCCCCCATCCCTACGCCCCACCCCGCCCAAAAAAACAAACAAAAAAACCCTCTAGCTAAGGAGATAGTCAGGCTCTTTCTTTCTCTCTCTCTCTCTCTCTTTTTCCCTCTGAGATGCACTTTCATTTAAAATTGCAGCGAATGGGACAAAAGCTGTGCTAAACCTCAGGAAAGAGGGAAGCCCTGGTTGGGCAGCACAGTGGGGCCTTCCGATGGGAAGTGGGCAAGGAGAATGGAGAACCAGTGTGGCTGTGGGTCCCGGGTTGAAAAGGTACAGCTGCTTCTGGGGGGGAAGGCGGGGGGCAATGTTGTGTTCTACTTCAGAGGATCTGGAACTTGTCAATGAGACAGTGCATGGCCACAAGATGATTTCTAAGGTTGTCCATTTCTCTCTGCAGCACAGGACATTGAGGGGCAGTCCTGTGCTCCAGGGGGTGGCTGCTGCTTTTCCTGTAGCGGTGGTTGGAGAAGTGCCCTTGGTCACCTGAGGGTAGGGCCACTCTGGGCTTGACTCCTTCCTGGGCCATGGCTGAAAACTGTGAATGTCCTGGAACTTGGGAGGTCTTGATCTCAGGGTCTCCACTGTTGTATTCCCCCAAAATGCATGGCTCTGGCTTGTTTGCTGGTAGTTGGCCCTTTGGGGCTGGCTCTTAATTTGGGTTGGTATCTTCTTGGGACACCAGTTCGGACTCCCTCATCCTAGCCACCACTGGTTTCTTCCAGGAGTTGTGCTTGGTTGTTTGGGCCCCAAGGGGACCAAGGAATATGCTCAGCAATCCCAAGCACTGGAGAGCCAGAGATTGAAGGGAAGGTTGCTGGTGTCAGGGGACCTCCCGAGATGTAGGCTTGGGATTTTCTCCCCAGGACAACTTTTGGGGTACTACTAGCTACAGATTTCTTCTCCTGAAGCTCCTTCTTCCTCGGTTTGGCCAAGGCAGGTGACTGGGCCTGTCCCCTCTCCTCCCGCTGACCATGCTTGGCATTTTCTTAGCTGATGACTTGTTGGGAGAAGAGATATCCAATTCTCCAGCAAACCTGCAAAAACTAGAATAAAAGGAAAAGACCGGGGGGCCTTGTCTCTGGAAACTATTCCCTAGGGTGGCTTCTTGTGCTGACTCTATGATTACCTGTAGCTGAAATCAAAGGTTTAATCTGTATCTGGAGTAGGCTTTATTGTGTACGAAGGATGCCAAACCAAGTTTGGAACTCCTTCCATATTCCAGATGCAGGAGCCTTTGGTCTGAAAAGATCCAGTGGAGAAAGAGAAGCCCGAAGGGAGTGTTGAGGAACTGTGTGGGCTTCCGTTTCCCAGAACGACTGGGGGGCTAGAGAATATAAAACCCTTCCCTCCGCAAGCTCCTTTAAATGTTGACGAAACAGCAAAAGTCCTTTAAAATGTGTAGCTGAGCTCCTGAGAAAGCAAGAGGAGTCCAAAGGTCCAAATGAGAGACAGAACTGAAACAGAGCAGGGCCGGTTTGCTGCTGCAGCTTGGGTGGGGGTGTTTACCCCCCTCTAGGCAATCAGGGCGCTTGGGATTGCATGGCCCCGAGGGCAGAAAGCTGGACCTGAGAGCCTTGCCTGGAGCTACAGCCCTTGAAGAGTTACATCCTTGAGGAGGAAGGTAAGGACTGGAAAATATCCAGCCGTCAGCACCACGAGACCCCCAGGAAGCATGTGTTTCAGTGCAGACTCGGGGGGGGGGGTAAGAAGTAGTGAGAGCCCATCATTTCTCACCCCGGCTCACCCTCATGTGATTTTGTGGCTCCACTGTATTCTACTGTGATTTGCAAATCTTCAAGCACTTAATAGGTGCTCAAGTAACACTAATGCCACCCCTCCTTGGGTAATCTGGAGATGGTGTGCAAGCTGAATCCAGACAGTGTATGGGTTTTATTTGACTCATAGGGGCTTTTTTAATTTAAATTGATTGGCTGAATTAAATATCAAAAGATGTTACATAAAATCCAAGTATTAAAAATCACTTTCAAAAATTTGAAGATCTCATCACCCACATTCCTGTTTGTCAACAGCTGTCCCTTCAGATGCACTGCTCAGTCCCGGTTGGCCCCGTCTCCACTATTCCCCGGACTCTCCTACCGGCCACCCTCATTTTCCATGTCTCCTGCCTGGTCCCTGTAGGCATTTGACCTTGACACTGCTCCGATAATTTATTTCCTGTTCTGGCTTACGGCCTAAAATAATTCCTCAGCCACTCAATATTTATAGTAAAACAGTCTTATTTAAGTGCACATAAGTCACGAAATGTCAAAAACTAAAATCCCCTACTATTGGTAATATTTAATTTTCAACTAGTTACCAAGGTTACACTATCAAATATTTGCAAGCATCCTAAATTTTCCTTCTAGATATTCCTCCCTCTTTCCTGTTAGTGAAAAGTTACCTCCTAATCACATCCTGCTTCCAACTACATAACATCACAAGACAGCCTCCAAAATGATAATTGTTTCTATGTTCTTAATCCCCAGTACCTTCAATAACCCTCTAAAACATAATATAATAAGGGAATTAACTTTTATATCTTTTGGTTATTGTTTGTTTGAACCATGAAGCAGAGTTCTTTCTAGGCTTTTGGTTCTGATGTGTTTCAGAAAGTTGATTAGTGGTTCGTTTTTCATTTCTTATCACCATTGTAATTTTAATTTTTTCATGCAATAGGTTTCATGAAAAAGACATGTAACTGGTGTCAAATTTTATACTGCTGGCCTATTTGCTTTGTTTTAGCCAGAGTTTGGCAGACTTTGCAGAACAAAATGAAGCCTCGCCCTAAAACTTTTAACACAATTAGTCAAAATACACTAGTTCTTTGCTGTGCCAAAAATCTCCACACTAATGTTCTAATGCAACTGAGCTGTGGGAGAGAATATACCCAACTTTTTCTAAAACGGATTCAGAAGTCATTAAAGTTAATTTCTCACCAAGGATTAGAGAAGAAATTTTTCAGGACCCTCTGTAGGGTATAAAGCAGTATTTTAAAAGTCACTGCTTTTAGGAACTTACTTTTCCTACTGCCTCTCAAAATTCTTGTTCTGCTCTTTCAAAATTCTTCATTTCTACCTTCTTCAACTTCCTCTTATCTTTCCTTTTATAGCTTTCTCCCCATGAGAAGTATAAGGGCCCTCTCAGACCTTCTGGTATTTTTCTCATTGTAGGACAATACCACACAATGACAAAACAGTGCATCGGCCATTCACTAAACTGTGTCTGTGTGGAGGGGATGTTTTGCTTTATTACAAAATACAACTTTACTTTAGGCAATTACTTGCAATTAATATACCTTTTAGTTATTCATAATGTTGTATATATTTTTGTCAGATAAAGTGGCCATTTAAAAGGGAAATATAAGCGATCTAAATGCAGCTGGTGCCCAGCCAGTGTGGCTGGGTGGTTGAGCGTCGACCTCTGAACCAGGAGGTCACGGTTCGATTCCCAGTCAGGGCACAAGCCTGGGTTTCGGGCTCGATCCCCAGTAGGGGGCGTGCAGGAAGCAGCCGATCAGTGACTCTCATCATTGCCGTTTCTCTCTCTCTCTCCCCCTCTCCCTTCCTCTCTCTGAAATCAATAAAGATATATATATATTTTTAAAAACATAGCTGGTAGTGGGCCTAAAATTAGAAGCAGTGGTCACTAGCAGGCACTCTGCTGCTCTCTTGGCAGGTCCTCTGGTTTGACACTGGATTTACCACTCCCTCTTGCTTCTGCCAGGTCCCTTTATTTCGCTTCTCATTCAGGTCACCTGCCTCACCCCTGCAGCATTTCAGTTTGCAGCCCCCAAGGCAGTAAAGACCTGAAATGCTGAAGCCAGGAATGTGTCATCTCAGCAATTCAAAGACCTCGGTGCAGTGGGGCGACTGCTTCAGGCCCTACCCAACTTTGAAAATGGAAATTCCTGGCATCCAATGAAACCTTCCCTCATTTGCAACATAGATAGCGGGAGAACCGTAGACCGGTCAGCCCAGAAAGGAAGACCCCATCTCCACCCCACCCCACCCCCAAGATAACAGGCACCGTTCTGCAGAGGGCTTACCGTGGAAGACAGTATTGCAAAAACCCGTGTAGCCAGGAAAGACAGAGCCCAGAGCCCAGAGCCTCGGGAAAGCAGTGGGTGATTTACTGCTTTATGGGTGAGGCTCTCTTATCAGAGGCAGCAGGACGGATAGTTTGTCTATTAATCAAAGAGCTTGCTTAGAGCCCAGAATCTTTTTCTAAAATGCCATAGATACCTTATACACATTAACTTAAAACATATAAACCCCAGTGTTTAAATGCAGAGCTACGGTATTCTCCTTTAGTATGGATCAGTGGACTCTGAGTTGTCTTTCCTGCAAAAGCCAGACCCGTGGTTTACTGCCTTCAGCTTCCAGGGTAGGTGCCCCAAAAGTGGAGCGAAAACAGCAGGGCGTATTTGATTAAATTAAATATTAAAAATGAGAAGTACAGCCCAACTGGAGCGGTTCGGTTAGCTGAGCGTCATCCCGGGCGCCAAAAGGTTGCCGGTTCGATTCCTGGTCGGGGCACGTGCCTGAGTCACGGGTTCAATTCCCCCCCCCCCCCCCGTTGGGGTACTTATGGGAGGCCGCCAATCGCTGCTTCTCTCTCACATCGCTCTCTCTCCTCCCCCTCCCCCCCTTCCTCTCTCTCTAAGCATGTCCTTGGGCGAGGGTCACAATTAATTAGTTAGTTAACCGAACTACTCAAGGTCACCGAGAGGCAGATTGGGAATCTTTAAAAATATATATAATAATAACAAATACAAGTAGCAAAAAGCGATTTGGGGACCAAAACCGGCTGAACAATTCAATTTGTAGGAAGAGAAGTTATTATACCAGAGAGCGTACTATGACAAATAATTCAGAAACGGGATGACTTTTTAAGGATCCTTTTGTATATTCAGAAATCACTGAGAAATAATAGTTGTAACTTTAAAACAAGAAAAGGATGTTTGTGAAAACGATAGAGTGGGAGAGCAAGAAAGACACTGTAACTGAACCCTAAGGGCCCTGCACTTGGGGTGCCTTCTACAGAATCGGACGCGGTCGCCCCAAGGTAGTTTCACTTGGGGCGAGTAAAGGAGACGGGATTCCTGCCCAAAGCTCTGTCTCCCTCAGGGGAGGCTCGCCCGTTGCTTATGTGCACTTTTTGTTCAATTACGTGTTGATTTCTTTCTTTTATTTTTCAATTACAGTTTACTTTCGATATTCTTTTGTATTGGTTTCAGGTATACAGCATAGTGGTCAGACAATCATACACTTTACACGGTGTTCCCCCTGATATTTCCACTCCCCACCTGGCCCCACACATAGTTATTACAATATTATTGAGTATATTCCCTATGCTGTGCTTTACATCCCCGTAACTATTTTGTGATTGCCTATTTGTGCTCCTCAATCCCTTCACCGCTTTCACCCAGTCCCCCCGAACCCCTCCCCTCTGGTAACCACCAGGCCCCTCTCTGTGTCTATGGGCCTGTTACAATTCTGTTCGTTCATTTATTTTGCTCTTTAGATTCCACATATAAGGGAAATCATATGGCATTTGCTTTCCTCTGGCTTGCGGTTGGCTACATTCATCTGGTTGAGTCCCTGTCAAACTCATCCTGCGTAGAGCTGCTCTCCAAAATGCTGTGCTACATTTTAACATTTAGCAAGAATAACATTTACTCATAACATTTAGAACTGCCCAGACCTTGAGACCCTGGTCCTATCTAACAAAACCTTGGAAATTTTAAACGATTGCTAAATTTTGAAAAATGAATAGAAGTCTTGGAAAATAAAGTTGAAAGATCTCTCAGAAAGTAGAACAAACAAACAGAGAGGAGGAAAATCTGAAAGTAATAAGGTCAATATCCCATTTATTAGAATTACAGAAAAAGAACAGAAACAAGGGGGTGGAAGTAAAGAAATCATGGCAAAGAATGGATTTTTGCTGAATTCTTGTATCTGTAGACAATCTAAGGTTGTAACTAATGAGTGTAATTCCAATATGAATGTTGATTAATATTTTTCTTTACTGAGTAAGACAAAAGTGAAATAATGAAGAGGTATGTCTGAACGTCACTCATTTGTCAATGATGTGAGCAACTTCTTTGCTGAGTTGGATAACAGTTTTCAAATACTGGAAGAATATGTTCTCATTGTTCTGTGCTCTTTACAACATAACAGCTTATGTGACAGACTTTTAAATTTAACCTGCATTTTTAACATTTCCTCCATTACTTCCTAAATCTCGAAAATCAACAAAACTCAAGCCCTGATTTGTAGCATTTGTCAAATCTCTGTGGCGCAAATGAAATCTGCAACCATGGCCCATTTTAAACTACCAACTTCCTAGCACTGAATGCAGAGTTGGGAAGAGATATACGATAACTTACGTATACTATATCTATATGTGTTATCATTCCCAGCATATAGAGACAATGTACATAGATAACCCAAAGAACTTAAATACCTGTAGTGAAATAATTAGGAACTTTTGAGTACCCCTTAGTATAATTTATTGTTATAAGTTTATATAATTAAAATTTTACTGATGGCTGTGTGTAAGAACTGGCTCACAAATTCCTGAAAATCAAGCGAGCTCTCGGAGCTGGTTTGCGTGGACTCCGGCACATCACTGCAGCACATCCATGCAACCAGTCCCAGGTGCGCCAGATCCTTCCCAACACCCCAGAAGGGCCCCTCTGCCCGGCCCTGGCCCTGCCACAGTTAAGGATAACCACTAGTCTGGCCCTGCCACAGTTAAGGAGACATATGTGCTAGTGGCTATCGCTGCATTCCCCGTCCTTCCCCACGTGCATGACATTTTAGAAAGAGGTGTCATCAGCGGGCAGCTGTGGCCATTTAAGCCAGTCACATTGTCATCTCTCCTCAGTTTTTCTATAAGCTGTAACGTACTATCAATTTCATTGGCTTTAAGCCCTTGATTTGCGTGGGAAATGGTTCAAGCTCATCTTGGAAAGTTCTTAACTGCAAGTACTTCAACGGCCTGTGAAACCATTTTCATGTGAGATCCCTGCCACTTCGTTGCAGATCTGTGGCAAAGAAGAACACTTGATATTTTGCTACTAAGCTTTGCTTCCTTTCTTTCTAGTTCCTTTTGTAATTCTGTCATTTCTTCTCTGAAATCATTGTCAAATGCACTTGAGAACGTACTTTAAAATCTTACTGATTAATGACCTGAAAGGGGAACACCACGGCCTCCCTTTCTCAACTGTGGAATAATAAAGTACTTAAACCTCTATAAAAAAATATACTAAAAACCAGGCTTATACCTAAGTGGATATTATAGTAGGTCCCTGATTAACGTCATTCTATTCAATGTTATTTTGTTATAACATAGATGAGATGCCATAGGAACTTAATTCTTGTTTATACCAATTAGCCTATGGTAAAATTGGTTTCCTTATGTGTCATTTTACTTAAAGCCGCAGAACCTATCAACCTTAAGTGAGGACTACTGTGTTTGGTTTCTGGAAGAACATAAGTATAACATCAAGACAGGGCGAGGATGGGGTAATAGTGAAAATAGTGCAGCGGGCGTGGATCTACCCAACACTCCATAGGGGACGATAGTTATACCTCTCAAACCAACTATGTAAATTATAAAATGTAAGTCACAGTTCTATTTGGTGAAAACATAAAAATATTCCAATTTTTCATATGGATAAAAACAAAGAAAAACTAAGGCCATGTATGGATTAAACGTTTGTGTCTCCCCAGAATCCGCATGTTGAAACTCTGCCTCCCAATGCGATGGTGTTAGGAGGTGGGGCCTTTGGGAAGTAATCGGAATCAGATGAGGTCGTCAGGGGGCCCTCATGAACGGGATTAGTGCCCTTAAAGAATCAGGAGAGAGCCTGCTCCCCTCTCTGCTCCCTGCCGTGTGAGGATTTAAGCAGCGGGCCGTCTGTGAGCCAGTAGGTGTGTGCCCGGGCTTCTGGTAACCGAACGCCTGTTTCATTCTTTCTCCTGCACATAGGCCACCGCGCTTTCGCCCTGCACAGGAGCAACCCCGAGCCTCAGTCAGTCACTACATTCAGCTCAAGACTCGGGACTTGCGGATCACGCGCTGATGTGCGGTGCTCGCCGCCAGGCCTGAGTGTGGCTCCTTGCGTGCACCGTCAGGGCCTGCACCCCCGACAGCAGCACATCCTTAAATTTTGCACCAGGGGCATCTCACTTGCCTCACCCTGGCCCCCGCCCTGCTTTCTGCGCCTACTAATAAACTGGCGGGACACAGAATTACTGCATTAATCGCTCACATTTGGAAGAAAAAAAATGGAAGACACGCTGCAGTCACTGATCTAGAGAAATGTGAGATCCTCTAGGCGTTCATACCCTGGATTAAGCCCCAATTCTGTTCTCTAAGAGGAACTTTCCGTTGTTTTCTGTGGCTCTGCACCTACCCTTTGGCAAGGTCTTCACTGTGCATCATTTTCTTTGGCTACAACCGAAACGTATGTTTGGAAGGACGTCCTCCTTGGAAGCAACATCAGGGGCTCGAAGCTCGAATAGTCGAAATGTTTCTCGTCTGGGCTGCTGGATTCAGAACCTTTGTGGGCTTCCCGTCTCTTGTCTTCAAGCCAGTTCCATGCGCCAGTAACCTTACCCCAAACTCCTCCCCACACATAGTTTTCAAGGCTGCCTTATTTTTTCGTTCCCAATCTGCCATCTCCCCCCATGCCTCTTTCGCCTTCGTGGTGTCCACGGTCACACTATCAGACCTGGGTGGGAAGGCCACACCCTCCATCTGCTCTTGAATGCAAGGCTGAGCCACGTGTTCGATTGAGAAATTTTCTTGGGACTTTGTTGATCAAAGTCTTATTTGTTCTTATGTCTTTCAGCTTGGAGCCTAAAATCATTCGGTTTTCCAGCTCTGCGAGACCTTGAATTTCTGGCCTTTCTCTGTTCCTC
Organism: Miniopterus natalensis; assembly: GCF_054644295.1. Classification (NCBI taxonomy): domain Eukaryota; kingdom Metazoa; phylum Chordata; class Mammalia; order Chiroptera; family Miniopteridae; genus Miniopterus; species Miniopterus natalensis. The sequence goes on from NC_142096.1 coordinate 7,243,610, forward strand.
TGCTTTTGCTTAACACATTGGCCAGATTTTTCCCCTCTTTTTTTTAATAGTCTGTCAAATGCAGCCAATAAGAACCAAAACACTACTAATATGTTGTTTTCTAATTTTTTCCCCCACAAGTTCTACAGGCATATGGTCAGCCTCCAAGAAATCACGGGTGACAATTTTACCAAAGTTTTGCCCCTGTGTTACATGGACTTCTAGACATCAGCTTGCTGTGTCTGTTTTCCTGCTGCTTTCTACATGATACCACAAGTTATTTTTGGTTTTTGTTTTTTATAGCATTTTTAGTACTGATTTCTCTGTTATCTGGGATGAGAAATTCTGGTTTCTGTAACAAACCACCCCCAAAATCCAATGGCTTGACCCCACAAATGATTTCTAGCTGACATCACAGTCTGATGTAGGTCAGTAGACGGGCTTTGCACCATGCAGCTGTTCAGGAACCAGGACCCCTTCCTCTGGGCTCCAATGTCTTCTAGCGCCTCAGAGTCCATCCCTGAATCCTTGGCATTTTGGAACATGAGGGGGAGAGAGAGAGTTGGAAGTATTCGACAAGAAATGTGAAAGGCCGTGCCTGGACGCAGCACGTGGCACTTCTGTCTGTATTCCACGGGCCAGAATTCATTCCTGGGTCCTGATGCAAGAGTCACAGAGTAAGTATTCCATCGACGCGTGTTGAGTGAAGACTTTCACCAGTGCTCGCAAAGGTACTGGGCTCTTTGTCCACCCACTAAATGTCTGTGGAAGCCAGATGTATGGGACTTCCTGTCTATCTTTTGTAGATTTCTGTCCCCTCTTGCTGGCAGGTTGACGGTCATCACTTCCGGTTGCCCTTCGCATGCCAGTCTGCCCAGCTCTCTTGTTCAGTTCCCATGTGCTTGTAAGCTGGACGCCAGGTAACATGCTTATTCGGCTGTGCGTAGTGCAGGACTACAGGGGCTGTGAGTCGGGACCCAACGGATAGTCTAGACTTCCTTGGGGAGAAAAAATACACGACTTCTTATTCCATCTTTTTCATTTTCTCCTAGACATGGGTTTCTCAGCTGTATTCCCAAGAGGCTGCAGATTGCTGAGCTCTAGAGAAGTGAGAGGTTATAAACAGATGAAGTTTTTATTTTAAGGTAGAGCAGTGTCAGCATGTGCTTTTGGTAAATTTCAGACACAGTTACTTGGTTCTGAGTCCCAGGGTGCCATGGCGAGCGAGTGGCCTAAAATAATAAACCTTTGCCATTAGCTTTGCAGGTGGGTTTTCGCTTTATATGCGTACAATCAAGCCAGCCTTTAAAATGAATCTCCTCATTTTGTAGATTTCTTGCTCCATATTTTGAGGGGAAATTAAGAGGAGGGTGGATTGGTCCTTTGCACCTCTGCTAGCATCAGAGAAACGAAAGCTCCTACAGTTTTGATCCGGCGCTCTGGCAAACTGGGTGTGATTTGTTTTTAACATTCGCATTTCCTCTGCCAAGGGCATGCTATTTGCTTGGTCTTGTGATCTCTTTGCCATAATATTTATTCTGTATTATTCCACAGACTCCATGGCAGAATTAATGACTCTTGGAACCTGATCTTTAAGCTGCTGGTGAGTCAGCAAACACTCACTTAAAGCTGCTGGACAGGAGGCTGCTTCCTCATGAACCCTGCTCTTAAGGGGAGATACAGTCGTCAGATGAAAAAATCCCCAAATACCTATACCCTGGAGGTGTAGCCCAGTGGTTAGAGTGTCGGCCCTCGCACCAAAGGGTCATGGGTTCGATTCCCAGTTGGGGGCATGTACGTGGGTTGCAGGTTCGATCCCCGGCCCCAGTCACAGCATGTGCGGGAGATAAGCGATCGACGTGTCCCTCTCGCATCGATGTTTCTCTCTCTCTCCCTCCCTCTCTATCTCTGATTTCTCTGAAATCACTCTATCTTCCACTGTATCTAAAATCAATGGGAAAATATCCTCAGGTAAGGATTAACAACGACCAAAAATCCTCAAATACTTAGGGATGTCAACATGCGAAAGTAAGTCAGGAGTTGGGGTCGTCACCCATAGTTAGCATTGTAGATTTTTATTATTATTAGTCTGAGTGGCAGAACTTATTTGCCCCCAATATTTATTCTCCGTTTGTTTCTCAGTAACAGAACGAATGGCCGCCTGGGCCCTTGCCCACTCAGAAGCAGCACTGCCTTACCCGCCTTCCTGCCCACTAACTGGACCTTGTGACTTAGGTCAGGCCGGGGGGAAGGGGGTCACGATTCCGAGGAAGTCTCACTGTGGGGGGAGAGGGTGTCTGCCTCTCTCTGAACCACGATGTGAAAGCTTTGTGTCGAGAATGGAAAAGCAAGAAGATAGGAGCGTGGGCCCTGCTCAGGGCACAGCGCCGTAGCGGTTCTGGGCTGCCCTTCCCGACTTCATATAAGAGTGAAATAAGCTACCATCTTGTGTAAGCCTCTGTCACTGTGATTTTTCTGTCACCTGCCACTGAGTCTAATCTGGATAAAGTCCCCATCTTTAGAATGAATATTGTGCACCAGGCAGAAAATGGTCTTTTCTTTCTCTATCTAATGCAGAGTCTGGGTGCACATGAGATTGAAATGGGGAGTTTAGTCCAAAACCTTTTGACGCAATGGGTGACCTATTACTGTCTGTCTGAGATCTATTTAAAATTCTGTCTTGAGGGTGAAATTTCTCTTACCGCCGCCTGATGAGTTGTTGATAAACCAAAAACCAGTTCTACCCACAGAGTGTCCTGGGAAACCTGGTAGACACTCTCCAATGATCTGCGTTGACAAAGATTAAGGATGCAGTGCATGTGATTAAAGCGTCATCAGATTTGAGGCTTATTATAGATTTCTCAGCACCTAAAAAAACGTAGGAATTGTAAATCCCTGTGGAGGCTGTGAGTCTGGCTGTCAGACAAATGATGAAGGTAAATTCTGGGGACAGGTCGCGGAGGCACGAACTTGATGGCTGAGGTCTTGGAGACAAAGCTCCTACTTGAGATACGGTGACTCCCCCTGATTCACAAAACAAGGTCAATTGCTCAGATCTCTCTCTGACTGGAAACTGGTAATTATGCCTCATTTTACGTAGTTGATCAAACGCTTCAAGCTGAATAAATGCCCGGAGGAGTTTCCCAGCCCCCAAGTGACTTGGAGGACCACTCAGGACCGTCGGCTCACATGATTATCAGTCTGGTCACCCTCATGAATCCCAGGGACTCGCTGCTCTCTGGTCTGACCCAGCATGTGGGTTTTGTCCATTTTTCAAAATGACCAATTACGGACTTTGACCAAGATAGAGTACAGGCACTTTTCCCTGGTCTTCCAACTAAGTCAATGAATACCCCTGAACGTTACATATAAAACAAACACGAGGAGGCTCTGAGAGGCAGAGAGAGGGAGGCAGAGCAGTTAGGGACACTGAGACCTGAGGGACAACACGGTGGCGAGTTCCCTGGGCTTTCTGTTTGCCTCGCCCTTCCCAGACTTGGAGTTAAAGACGCCAACAACCCAGAAATGCCAACAAGCTAAGAAAAACAAAAAAGCCCCAACAAAAGCCTGCTCTCTCCAGCCAAAGAACCAGAAAAGGGGCAGCCTGGCAAGAACAGAAAACTTTTAGTTGAAAAACGCTCTACTGTAGCCAAATACCACAGAATAAAACTGTGGTCCCACCCCCACCAATGCCGGAGTGGGGAGCCTAGGTGGCTCCTTCCTGGGGCTGTAATGTAGGTTGCAAATGGAAAGTGTAAAACCCATCGTCAGGGTGGTGGGAGAGAGACCAGAATAGGGGGCTGAGAATTGTATCCTCAGAAAGGGTAACAAGGTCCCCTTCATCATGTGGAGAGCCTGGCCTTATCCCCCAATCCAGTCATGCAGCACCCCCTTCCTTCCCACTGGGGTCATGTCAGGGGGGCATAGTGGACAGTCAGGACTTTCGCCACTGCCCAGCAGTAACAAGGCCACTCCCCACTCTGTGATGTCAGTGGAGGGCCCATGAGGAGCCACCCTGAGGCACTCCTACCTCTCCCAGCCAGAGCCGTATCAGTGCAGGCCTGGGAGAGAGCTGGGACCCCCACCCCACCCAGCAGTAATGAGGAGCCCCGCCCCCTCCCTCAAGTGTCAACAGAGCTGAGCTGGAAATCTGGACTCTACCCCCATTTGGAAGTAATGAGGCAGAACCTTCCCCCTGCCCCTGCCAGAACAAAGTCAGAGAAAGCCAGCTAAAACAAAAGGTTTTTTAATAAGATCCAAAGTCTCATAATACCCCCAAATTCCAGATTTAAATTAAAAAATCACTCATCATACCAAAACCCAGGAAGATCACAAACTGAATGAAAAAAAGACAGTCACTAGATGCCAATATCAAGAGGACAGACGTTAGAACCACCTGACAAAGATGTTAAAGCAGCCATCACACAAACGCTTCAACGAGCAATTAAGAGCAGGCTTGAAGCAAAACAAACATAGACGGGGCCAAGAAACAAAACCTCTCAGCAAAGATATACCAGCTATAAAAAAGAGCCAAAGAGAAACTTCAGAACTGACAAATTCAGTAACAAAAACTCAGTGGATGGGGCCAAGAGCAGAATGGAGGGGACAGAGGAAGAAATCAGTGAAGTTGAAGCTAGAACAATAGAAATTACCTAAATATCCTTAAGTTTTTTACTAGTTTGTCTCAAATAATTTCATAAAGCCAGTAAACTCATTTACCGCCCAAGATTTATGTAGACAAGGGAGACGGGTGTGTTCTGCTCACCAGGAGACACGGGTGTGCTTTTCCGGGGAAGGCCATCTGACTGTTTCTCAGGAAGCCTCAGGTGGCACCTGTTACCTTTGGCTAGTTGCCATGGTCCGCTGGGTGGTCCTTGGTCTTACGGGTTTAGAAACCTAGTTTTGTCAGTTGTGCTCACCTTAACCAGGCATATGAGATGAGATATAAAACCGAAACACCACTGCATTAATCTACCCAGAGGTGTGCTCCGAACATGCTTTTGAGGCTTCAAAGAAAGTATTCTTTTAAGCACCAGCAAATAAGGGTGCCTACTGAGACTTGAGCTACAAAATCAAAACACAATGTAGATTATAGACTGAAATACCTAAATGGGCATGGGGAGCCCATTTGCTCCCTGTAGCCAAGTTGTATGGGAAGCCAAGTCATAAACTAATAACAATTAAATTAATTTACAACATCAGAGATAATTGTTGTGATGGGAATACACAATGTCCATATTCTCCGTACAATGTTTCTCTGTAGGGACATCGACGTGAGAAGCTAGGGTAGTGAAGAGCTTGCTAATAAACATGGAATGAGAACACGGGAAGTGGGATTCGTTGCATGTTTAATGGTTTTGCACACACACAGCATGATACACCCAATTCACTTTAGGGAGGTTCTTGCCTAGGAATCTGAACATTTATGGCCACTTGGTAACAATCTCCTGCTTCTACTCCTGCGTGGGGAATGGCCTTTCCAGGCCAAAAGTAAAAATAAAAAATAGTCAAAATTCAAAAGCTGTCGACTAAGCTTTCTGCTGCTCTAGGCAGTGCCCCTTGGCTAGGCACTGCCCATATTCCCCTCCATGCTTTTTGTAGGGAAGCCAAGACCTGCCTGGGTGGCATCCTCTTGCCTCAAGGAGAGATTTTCGCTATTTCGACTGCAACCTATTATGTTTCGATTTTACTGTTTAGCTCTCAGAGGACCACCTTATTCCAAGCTCTTGAGATTCAGTTCAGTAGCCTACAAATACTGACAAATATTTTGCAATGTGTTTATCTTGGAAACCACCCCCAGAAGCTCTGTGGCTCAAGTCAATAAAGATTTTTCCTTTTATTGACCCTGGTGGTCATTGGTAGAACTGTTCTAAAACCCTTCAAGGTCAAATACTTTCTGTGTCGCTATGGGGGTGGGGGCTTGGGGCTTTTCCCCATGGTCTATATCAGACCAGGTTCCGAATTGTTTTCTAAAGAATCACTTCTGCTCTCGGTATGGTGTAAATAAACGAAATAACATAACATTGAGCCTGCACATGCAGGTCACTAAGCTAGATGTTATGTCAGAATATTTATCTTTATTTTGTAAGAACTGATAGATGATACGAAAATAGCTTTTTCTTCCCCCTTTTGAAGAACCTGTACTTGTCTGTTTTCTCCCAGCAGCTCTGACGTCTTACTTTTGTCATAGGGTGACATTGGGTGACAAGGCAATTCACCTGCTAGAAAGAAGTCCCAACGCCCTTCTGGTGGCTGGGTTCATACACATTTCCTATCTGTGCTGCTGACGATAATTCCTCTTTCCAACCCTGGGATTGCTAGTGAAAGGCGCTGACATTTCCTGCGGCATCTTGAGCACAGGATCCCACTAAGTGGAAGGTCATGGGTCTTTGTTGTTGTACAGCCTGAGTTAGCAGGCGGCTTTGCTCAGGAGTCTATCACTGGCCAAGGTGAGGACAGACACTGGTTTCTTAACCTGGGTCTCTGGTTCACATGAACTTGAACGGCGACATACCTTTGCTGACACAGCCTCTCTCAGATGACAGGCTGGACCAGGACTTCAAGTCACGGCGTGCTCGTCAACCATGCAGGAGCCACAGGCATCTGAGCCAGAAATTGAATTTGGGGGAGCCTGAGAGCAAGTATTTCAGGGTAAGGCTGCATGAGCTCACCCACGAGGAGAGCCTAGTGCCCTGAACTGTGCACATTTACAAACCCTTAGCTCTCCAGGCCCTTTCAGCGTGCACATGCCAGGCAGAGACGCCCACTGCCAACAGAAACCCCGGGGGTTCTTATGGGCCACTCTGCCCCACATCCCTCCCAGGTTCTTACTTCAAGGGTCTGTGTCTATGAAACAGACTGACTTGCAGGCGGCCTGTGGCCTATAGTAAAGAGGCATTTCATGTAGAAGTGCTTGTTCATTATGACCCTCATACATTCCTTTGAAGCTTATTAATCTAAAAATCACATTTCCCCCGGAAAGTTCTCTCCTAGAAAGTGACCTCATTAAGCATTTTACCTCCTGTTTAGTGTGTCAATGAACTTACGTCTGTTTTTTCAACTACACTATCTCATGGATTTGCAAAAACAATTTGGCTTCTTTTGTTCTGAGTAATTCCTGACCTGCTGACGTCATTGCGTCATGTGGGGTTACAATAATAAAATTAGCATCAACCACCCCCAAAATAACAATAGCATTGAGCATCCAATGTTTTGAGCACTGTTCTAAGTACTTTACATTTACGAACACATTTCATCCCCACAGTTGCATGAAGCCGGAAATGTTATTATCTCCATTTTATAATGGGGGAAACTGAGGCACAGACAGCTTAGCTAACTTGCTTAAGGTTGTACACATATCAAAAGAGACGTGTGTAATTGCTCTTTGGAAAAATATTTTTTTGTCTTGTCTTTAAAAATAACTCAGCTTATGGTTAAAAACAGTTTCTATAAGACTGAAAATTAAAATAAAAAAGTGGGGGGGAAAATTGCACCAAATTCTACCACTCAGAGATAACCACTGATAATATTTAATTTCCTCCAAACAGCTCTTTATGTGTTTAGGATCATATTGATTTATGATTATCAAACCTAAATGGGCTCAAGCACACAAAACTTTTCAGTGATTTCTTTCTTTCTCTCCACTCTATCACGGGGACGTCAGCAGCCCTCTGGAGACTTCCACGTGTTCTGTAAATCTCTCCGGCTGTTAGAATGATTGGGGCTGAGGGTGCCTCCAGCCTGATGCGAAGGGAGAACGCCAGTGTTCCAGTCCCTGAAGGACTCTTGCCTTACTTCATAGCAGGCATTATGTTAGCCCGATGTTTCGGGCAGCCCTCCCTGAGAATGCCACAGAAATCCTTCCTAGACGCAAGCCGGGGAGAGCTGCTGGCCAGCCAGGGCCTGAGGGCCAGGGCCTGAGGGCCTGACCCCCGCTCGGGGAATTAGCGGGGCTCCAGGTTCACGATGTCTGAGTCACGGCCAGCTGGCCCTGGGCAGCCCACCCTGCACACAGGTACCCTCAGTGATGGAGCTGAGCTGAGAGCTGTCACTGGTTATATTGCTTCAGCTGGACAGTGACACGAGATGGAAACTAGTAAGTTTTATGATGGGAGCGGCCCCAGGGCGCCTCACTAGGAGGCCCCATTCGCATCAGGCTACATGAACCGAGTCGCGCAGCACACACAGATGAGCAGCCTGCAGAGCCGGCCCCACCGTCCGTCAGCCGTCTCTGGGCCTGCAGGACAGACTTACATCCCGAGGCCAGATGGGAGAGAGCAAGCCTAATAGAGTTCCAAGCATAACAGCTGGTACCTTGCAGAATAGCCTCGGATTGAACTGAGACTCCAAAGCTGAGAAAAACGGGTTCAAAAAGCCCCCTTGTTCTAAATAGAGATTCTAGACAATCCACGCACGGCTTGCAAATTGGGTGGCCCCAAAGGGATTCTTCCGGCCGTAGCCACTAACTACCTGCAGTGGCAGGAATTAACTGGCGGCTGAAGCTCCCTGTGTTGGGGGTTGCTTTGGGCAGAGTTAGCAGCACCGTTTCCCACCCCACCGGCCATGCACAATGCGAGGACTCCTCCCACTTACCCTACACTGAGCGAGGGGTATTTCAAGAGGACCCTCACAGAGAATGATGGGTGCTCCCTGAAGTTTGGGGGAGTAGTCACATAACTTGGTGAATGACTCACACCTGGAAAACAATTCTGAAGGCCAGAGCTTCCTGCCTGGAAGCAGGACAGAGAGCCGAGGCTGGCCAGCATTTCCAGGGCTTGGTGGGGCGAGGATGTGGTTTTCTATGGGCCAGATTGGATTCTGTGAAAGAGAGCTGCCAATGGGCGGCTTTCAAAAGTTCCCCACCCAATAGTACCATCTTAAAGGGGTAAAAAAATGACCCCAATGGAGAGTTGCCAGCCAGAAGCCACATGCTGAGGGGACAGTTGTCAGTGGTCAGACAAATGAGGCATCTTTCAGGCCTAGGAAAGGACAGCTAAAACATCCTCAGTGATGAGCTACTCCCATGAGTCAGCATTGGACGTATGACCCACGAAGGGGGCTCCCATGGCAGACAACAGCTCTGCGGGCCAAGAGCTTTTCTCCCCCTTATTTCTACCCTTTCCATGTCTGCATGTAACTCTGGAGGAGCCAGAGGCACCGCAGTGAGCAAGGTGGAATAAAGTGACGTTGACCCTCTACCCAAGGTTGCCAGATTTAGCCAATAAAATTACAGGAAGCCCAGTGAAATCTGAATTTTAGATAAACAATGAATGCTTTTTTAAGCATAAATACATCCTATGCACTATCTGGGACATAATTCTACTAAAAGTATTTGTTGCTTTCGGGAATTCACAGTTAGCTGTGCGTCCTGTATTTTTTTTGGCAACCCTACCCATACTTCTTGCCCACTGCAGACTTCAAGCCTGGGTCAGGCCCAAGCTGTGAGAGAGGAGGAGTGTAAATTGGGTAAGAGCTTGGTGTTCTCATATCAGACTACACTGGACTTTGGATAACCTGAAAAGAATTGAGGTAATTCATTAATAACCTAAAAGTACTTACAAAAGTTATGGAAACTGTCTGATAGTCCATCCATGAGGCTGATAAAGGGAGATGACACAGGGGCCAGCAGCTGAAACCTTCCAAATCCATCCTGTTCAATAAGCTACTTATAGTTATATTTGGTTCAGCATTTAGGTTATTATTTCTATATAAATATTATTTGTTGCTGAGCCTGTGTGAGAACTAAGATTGCATTTCTTATACAACTTCCTATTTTTCCCCCTTTGAGTTCATAATTGCCCAGAAAAGTATTTTTTGTGTTTAAAATCTGTTTGTGTTCCTTCTCTGTGAACTGCCTGTTCACGTCCTCTGCTGGGTTGTTGAGGTTTCTCTTACTAATTTATAAAAGTTTATCTATATATTAAGACAATTAACCTAAAAGAATGCTCCTCTTTGGGGAAAAAGAAATGGCAAGTAACAGAGGACATGCAGCTCTTTTCTGACATTTGTGTTGGGAAGCTTAGCTTTTCTCTGTGCCCTGTTGTTAATACCTAGTCTTGTTCCTCCAAAATTGTCTCACATCAGCAGTTTCTTTAAATATTTCTTTAATGCATACATGTTCAATTCTTGATTAAAAATTTCCCAAGGAGGGCCAGCCGGTGTGGCTCAGTGGTTGAGTGTCGGCCTAGAAACCAGGAAATCAGAGTTCGATTCCCGGGCAGGGCACAGGCCCGGGTTGCAGGCTCCATCCCCTGTAGCGGTCGTGCAGGAGGCAGCCGATCAATGACTCTCATCATTGATGTTTCTCTCTCTCTTCCTCTCCCTTTCTCTCTCTGAAATCAGAAAAATATATTTTTAAAAAATTCCCAAGGAGGGTGTGTAGGAGTAAGACACAACCTATTAGCACTTTTGTCCTTGAGACATGATCATTCATCCTTGAGAAGTATTTCCATGAAATTGACCCACATCAGGAAAATAGTCGCAAATATCACTTCACAGAAATTATGAGAAATTTCTCTCATGATACTGTTACCATGTGGTTGGAACGTGGAACACAAAGATCAAAATCTCAGATGTGTTCCTTCCTCCGTTCGTGATTTTACGATTCCAACCTGATAGCAAATCTCTGTTATTTTCAGTTTTCCATGACAGAATCAGGAGCTCACTCCTTACCCGGCTGGTGAGTTCCGTCTGAGTCATCCCCCAAGTAAGGGGAATTGTGTGATAAGCTAAATGCTGCATTTTAGAATGCTGCCACTGCATATAAATTTCCAGTGTAAATGGTTCCAAGCCACTCAGCTAATTTTCACATATAATTCTTTTCAAAGAATCCCTGTGTTCTTGAGGGAAATAGAACGTTCCAAAAACAAATACATTAAAATATGAATTCAAAAAAGATTTCAGAGAACAATAGACTAGAAAAATTGCATTTCAGATCAGCTCTCAGTGGAGTCCTACATTTGTCAATAGTTCCTCGGAAGAGCCCAGGAGGTGCTTCGTTTTCTTATTTTTATGTATAAATTCAATTTTAAGACTGTGGTGAGACACACGGGTTCTCCTATTTCACTGTTTAATTTATTTTTTTCTCTAGAATGAATGACATGTAGGAAGGCTCATTCCAGGATCCCTTGGCCCTGATCGAAAAATCTTTGCATGTCTTGCAGATGCCAGCTGCGTTTAGTCTCAGCGATATCACCCTCAGCACATATAACAGTTCACATCCCTGTCCTGCTTTCTCTCTCTGTTCAGTGGGAAGCTAGATTCTTGGGGGCCCCTGTTTTAAAAATTGAAAAATGTTTCCTTTTTTGTCTCCCTGCTACACAAACGTTCTTTGATCAGGTTTTGTATTTATTTGACAGAGCGACAAAGCAAAAATGTGATCCATGCACAAATCTGTGAATCAAACAAGTGCAATCCAGGATATCCGAAGCTTCCTGGAGGCTGGACCTGAGTGTTTGTGAGGGGTGGTCATATTCCGGCGCAGCAGCAGGCGTTTTCACTGGTGCAGTTTTTATTGCAAATCTTGCAACAGATTCCTCGAGGTAGACAAGAAATCAGAAAGTCAGAATTACTTGCTAAAGGCCTCCAGCTGGTAATCGTTGGGAGGTTTTCCCACTGCTCCCTACCTCAGACCCGATACTCCAACCCTACAAATGGTAGGCAGGCCTTCCTAAGCCGATCATCATTCTCCAAATGCCTCTGCTTAGTTTGGGGCATGAAAATCCCCATAACATGAATACCCCTGATGTACAGGGTTTGACGGAAGTAATGTCGGAGCAATGCTACAGCCACAGACAAGCACTGCTAAATAAAAATCTTGCAGAGTTAGACCAGTTAACAATTAAAGAGGGAAAAATGGACATAATAGGATCTTCAAAAGAGAAACATTTGAAAATCATAGATTAAAGGAGGCAGCTTAGATGAAAAGCACAGACCAGTGATTCTCAAAGCATGGGCCCCTGGCAGCCTCAGCATTACTTGGGAACTCACTAGAAATGCAAATTCTGGCTCCCTGCCACCCCAGACCTACTGGCTCAGAAACTCCAGGGACAGGGCCAGACAGTTTCTGTCTCAATGAGCCCTCCAGGTTATTCTGAAGCTAATGTTTGAGAACCACTGCTCTCCATAGGAGACACTGACTTCGCATCCAAGTTAGCAGAATGGAGCTTATAATCAAAAAGAAGGCACCATGGGCAGTGGGGGCACTCAGAATATCCCCTCTGGGACAGCGCACAGCTGCCATCTGGGCCCTAAAACTGCCAAGTGAGCGTTGTTGGGAATAAATGTTTTCCCCAGAGAGCTGGCACCAGAGCTGTGTGCATTTCCCAGCTGGGTCTCTAAACAAGAACCTGCAGGAGATTCCAGGGGAGGTCCAGGGAACCACAGCTTGTCCACAGGCAAAGAACTCTTAAAGATCTGCCCCCATCTGCACAGGTGGGATGTTGAGGAGAGCTGCCTTGCAGTAGGGATGTGGGGAGGCTAATTCTTGTTTTAGCATAAACAGGGTGAGGGCTCTGCGTGAGCCTCCCCTGTCACTTCTCTTCTCTGGATTGCAGGGTTGAGCTAACTAAGCTTTATTCACCCAGTCCAAAAACACTTCACCTTGGCAAAGTGAGTGTGAGAAACACAGAGTTTACTCTTGTATTATTATTTATTAATCATTGTATTATTTGCCATACTAACAACTCTAAACCTACTTTTGCCCCACCCTGTATATATATCCTGAGAGATTTCTCATGGCTCCAAAATAATTCTGGACCTGGATCACTATGTCAGCTACCTCTGTCAGCAAGTAATCTTATAAAATATTTAAGGCTCCTTCTGACTTTGGGTATTTGGAAGAGATTAAGTTGCCTGTAAATGTCTAATGCCTTCCCTAGGGGTTTGGCCACAGCGCTGCCACTGGGAATGCTGACAGGAAGCTCTGCACTTGGGGTGCTAACAGCTCGTCACCCCCACGCAACAGACCTTTGCATCAACTGGAAAAGATGCAGCAGACCTAACATTTGCATTATTATATATTATTATTTTAATTATAGTTCCTCTATTTTTCTTCCCTTGCTAGAAGTAAAATTCAAAAATTCCAAATATCAAAGTGATTGTGTAAGCCTGGCCAATGTGGCTCAGCAGCTGAGCATCGACTTAGGATCCAGGAGATCAAGGTTCAGTTCCAGGTCAGGGCACATGCCCAGCTTGGGGGCTCGATCCCCAGCAGGGCGTGTGCAGGGGGCAGCCGATCAATGACTCATCACTGATGTTTCTATCTCTCTCTCTCTCCTTTTCTCTCTCTGAAATCAATAAAGATACATATATATTTTTAAATGATTGTTTAAAAAGATATTTAGTTTAAAAAAAACATCTTAGCCCCAACCTGAGGTTGGGGACAAAAAGGGGCAGCAGGGGCCCTGAATGGAAAAGCTCTGTCCCCTCAGGGATGCTGCTGGGTGAAACCCCAAGGCCTTCCAGCAAGGGGCGACAGAGGCTGGCCACACCGCAAGCTGGACACCACGTGGTCCCTCTGGCAAGAGCAGACTTCACAGTCCTTCTGCAAGACCTGACGGGTTTCTCTAAATGTCTTGCTCTGGGCTGAGAGAAGCCACTTCTGAGGACTGGTTCGCTGGCAATTTGCAAGGCCAGAAACTGGGTTTCCTAAGTCTTGAGTTTCCCAGAATGGTCTGACCTATTGACATTACACTTCAGGACGCAGACTGAAAGCTGTTGAAAAGCTGTGCTTATTTACCTCATAAAAGGTTTCAGCAGCTACACACACACACACTCCACACTGTCTTTCTGCAAAGAGAGCATTGTGTTTATAGATTACAGTTTAACAAGTCTCCCCGGTCTCTTTGCCATGCCTTTCTAACAGCTGTTCTGGCGGTCATAAAAAGCCAACCTCTGGATACCCTGCAGAGTGCAGACTCTTAACCCTAGGGCTACAGCCCCTCTGGAATTATGTGCCAAGTTGTGTATATGAACATTTCCCCCCCCTAGAATTAAGAGGTCAGAGCTGTCATCAGAGGGTCAAAAAAGTCCCGAGGTGTTTAAGAACCTCAGCAAGTTATTCAAGTGTGAATGCCATGGCAATATTAATTTCTGTTGCCTGCAAACATATTCCTGAAGGATCGTGATCAAGGTTACTCACCAGAGCCTTCCTGCTCAGCACGATACAACGCAGCGCACATACCCCAAATCAGGCTCGTAGCCATATTTTTGTTTTCTGAGAAAAGAAGAATCTTTGCAATATAGAAAGTGTTCTCATACCTCAACCATCATCCTAAATTCAGTTAATATTTGTCCTTGAAGGCTTTAAGGTGTTTTTTTCTTTTTTTAAGTAAAAGAGAAAAAGCATTGCTGATAAAATGTAAGTCCTTGGGGTTCCTGGTCTAATTTCTCTTCCCAAAAGTAACTACAATGATAAATTTTGCCAGTATCCCTTCAGGCTGGTGTTTAAAGCTTGTGCATATATGTAGCCCTGAACAATGCATAGTGTCACTTTCCTATCTTTAAAGGGTATCATTCTGAATGCATCCTTCTGCAACTTGTTTTCCTCGCTCTTCCACTCCCCCAGCAGCACGTGAGATGGTCATGAATATTTTCCACGGGGGCTCAGATGGAAAAAGCCCCTGCCTGAGGCCTCCTGTCTCCTTGCTCCTTTCTATGCTCAGACAGCTCCGTCCCTAAGCAGAGATGAGAGCCCTTCAAGTAAAGGCTTTGGGAGGAACTCTTTCCCAAATTGTTTTCATTCCATAAGGCTGTGGGAACTTGCCGTGGCCTACACCACGGGGTTGTGCCCAAGCCCAGCTGCTAAGACTCAGCCTTTATTTCTCCTGACCTGATAGAACAAGTGGAAACCCTTCATCTGCTCATACCTGGGTCCTAAACTGACCCGCCCAGGGCCCTGACTCAGGTCACCTTGTTCCCTAAGGTCAATATTGCTGCTTGGTTTGGTTTGTCCACTCATTACACAAGAATTTATTACTCGCTTGGGTGAGGGGGTGCAGAGATAAACGGGACAATACAGTAATTGCCATCTTAGAGAGTGTGCATTAGCAGCTTAGGTTCTTATCTCAACCAGTCCTTCCAACATGCCTGTGAAGTAGGTACTATCATCATCTCCTTCGGACAGGGCAGGAAACTGAGGCTTGGCGTTCAGGCTGCTCTCACTTGCCGGGGCAAAGCTGGGATCCCAGCCCAGGTCACCTCCAGACAGCGTGTCTAAATAAAGCGAGCGGAGCTCTCTGTAGCGCTGGACCGGGAGGCCACTTTTGTTAAGGGGATCAGGGGAGAACGTGACGTCAGGAATGGGCTGGGGGGTGTTGCATATTTTAATGGGACATGATGGTGGGAAGGTTAGAGGGAGCCTGAAGGCTCGAGGTGGGAAAGAGCAGAAGCTGTAGAAAATTGTAGGAGTGCAGTAGGGCGTAAGCCAGGAAAACAAGTTGGGCCTTGAATGACAGCTGAGGGCGCTTTTAACCTCCCTCGGTGGAGAGGATGAGTCATTGCTGACTTTTGAGCTTCGGAGCAACATGATCAGAGCCGGAAGCAATCAAGAGAATGGGATTATGGGGAGGAGCAGGGAGGCCGGGAGACCGGCTAGGGGGTGAGGGAGACGTCGGGACTGGCAGGCCCAACGTCCATTCTAACCTGTGCCACTAAGTTGGAAACCTGGAAACCACAACTCACACACTTCTTTGTAGTTAGACTCCCGGACAAGGGTCCTCTTGGCTGGCACGAATGACACAGAGGCAACATGGTGCCAGCGTCACTAGCTTCCTGATTCAAGGACTTCAATAGTGACAAGAGTCACTTTCTGATTCTTGATAGAGGTAGTACGATTCTAAGAGCTGATGGTGTTTCTGGAAGCTCTGTCTTCTCCAGATTTTTCAACAGTTTGTTAGCCATCTATACCTGAGTTCTGCTCAAACTAGCTTGAGTGGCTTCTGTTTTTGCAAAGGAAACCCAAGTGAGGAGTGAGGGCGTCCATTTGGAATGGAAGTCACAGGGCTGGAGGGAAGGGGGCGGCTCACACGTTTCAGACGCAGAAGTGAGCAGGATGTGGGAGATCCTGGGATGTGAGATGGAGGAACCTGTCCAAGCTCCTGCCTGGGTCCTACCCAGTGACGATGTGGGAGTGGCAGGGTCATTAACGGGCACAGACAGTGGATTTTGAGAAGCTGACTTTAATCTAGAACTTTGGGGAAGACCTGAATTTTGGGAGGTGGCAGGAAGAGTCACTTATCATGTAATTACCTGTCCACTGGAAGCTGGAGCTCCCTGAGGTCAGGGTGCCTGTGAGGTAATTCACCATCACAAACTCTAGGTATATTGTGGATACTCAAGAAATATTTGTTGAGTAACAAAGTCAGGGGCCCACGGTGCAAGGAGAATTCGGTAAGGAAAACATTTTTAGAGCAAGAAGAAAGGAAATAACACAGAAGGGATAAAAGAAAAGGTAAGAAAAACACTACCAGGTGTAATGATCGGTGACAGATAAAACAGGATATTTTTAAAGTTTTTCTAAATATAAGCTTTTTAAAAAAATAAGTAAAACATACATACAGAAAGCATATATCACACATGTATAGCTTAATGAATTATCACAGATTGTAACCACCTTCTAGATCAAACACCAGAATATTCCCAGCACATCCAAAGCCTCCCTCATAATCCCTCTCAGTCATTAACCCCAACTGCCTGAAGGACACCACTATCCTGACTTCTAATATCATAGATTAGTTTTGCCCATTTTGAGCTTTTTGAGTTAAACACTGTATATTCAGCTGTGTTCAGCTTCTTTTGCTCAAAATTATGTTTGTGAAATTCACCATTGTTGTTGCATGTAGTGTCTTGTTCATTTCTTTGCTGTATAATATTCCATAGTGTGAACCTACCAAAATTTATTTATATGCTCAACTGTTGATGGACATCTAGCTTGCTTCCTGGTTTTGACTATTAATAAAGCAGCTATAAACATTCTTATATAAATCTTTTTGTATACCTACGTTATATATATATATGCAATATAAAAGTAGAAATGAAATTGCTGGAATATAGGGTATGACTACATTAAACTTTAGTAAACATCATTGTGAGGAAGGAAAAATAAATTTATTTCTACCCTTTTAAGTTATTTTGGCCGATCTAGTAATCAAATTAACATGAGACAGATTAACTGGAGAAAATGACCAACTTTATTACTTATATACATATGGGGCTTCATAAGACTATGAGACACAGGGACGAATCAGGCAGTCAAGGCTTATATGCCACTTTGAGCTAAGGAGAAAGTGGGGCTGTGGTTTGGGACTTCAAAGGGCAATTTACAGGAGACAAAAAGCAAATGTTTGATAATGAATGCTTGCTGGGCCATCTTTACCAATGGAGCACAGAGAGGCCTTTGATCCGATGGGCTTTGCTAGGTTCCTCCCTGCCTATCATGCCTAGTTCCTATTAAACTACAGTTATCTACGATGATAGCTCCCTTCCTGGAGCAGGTCCTCTGCCTAAATTCTTTCAGATAGTTTGGGGGAAGGTCAAAGATTTTTCCCGAGTCTTTGGTTTCTTAAAAATAACCAGCTTAAAACAATCAATATCCCAAAAGGCGTATTTTAGGGTGGCAATCTCTGCATCCCCTCACCATCAAACAGGTTTCCAAAGTGGTTGAGTTTATACTCCATCCAACATCTGCATTTCAAAATTGCTCTGCATTTTCTCCAAAGAAGATAAGTAGTGCACTTTGTGTTCCATTTAAGACATCTTATCTGACTTCAAAATCATGGAGATGGCCTCCAATTTTATCTCCTAGCAGATTTATCCTTTTATCTTTCACAGTTAGATTTACATCTTGAAGTTGATGTTTATATATGTTGTGAGGTAGGGGGTCAAAATGAATGTTTATTCCAATGAACATCCAATTGCCCCAGCACCATTTATTTTTTGTTTGTTCGTTTGTTTTAATATGTTTTTATTGATTTCAGAGAGCGTAAGGGAAAGGGGGAGAGAGAGAGAAAAACATCAATGATGACAGTCATTGATCGCCTACCTCCTGCAAGCCCCGTTCTGGGGATCAAAACCAAAAACCCTGGCATGTGCCCTGACCGGGAATCGAACCGTGACCTCCTGGTTCATAGGTTGACACTCAACCACTGAACCACGCTGGCTGGGCAGCATATTTATTTTAAAAGACAGCCTATCCCCATTGCTCTGCAGAACCACCTCTGTCGTGTATTATGTATCTGTATTTGTGGGAGTCTGATTATGAACTATCGGTTCTAAAATTTTGACTCTGCCATTTGCCCACATGCTATAACTTTTCCCTCTTAGTATTTTGTATTCTTTATTCCAAGAAGTAGCTAGTAGTGACTAGTCATTTATTCAGTTTGCAGTGAATCCTCTGGGGACGCTGTTTCCTAGGAGTCCTCTCTGTAGGAGTGTGGGCTGGGCTGGCCAGGAGTGAAGCTGGGTGAGATTTAGGAGCAGGCACCCGGCCTAAAGGTGGTTGCTGGAGAGAGGTGGCGGGAGGGACACAGGCGCCCAGCAGGTTCGGATTCGCCTTCATTCTTCCTGTCCCAGGGCCGCCAGCAGGTGCCCCGCTGTGACGCACGGAGGCCTGGTCCCGAAGCCGGCCGTGGTCCCTAGACCCAGCCCCTCCTATCCCACTCCCGCAGCTCCGCGTGCCTGAGGCCCAGGCTTCCCTGCGAGTCAGGCTGGTTAGTGACTTTTCTCTGATCCTTCAGCTCTGTCCAGACCTTGACTTCCCCAGCTCTTCCCAAAACTACGTCAGGTCCGTTTCCTATAATAAATTCCTTACCCCGTAACTTACGGCGGATCTGCCTCCCTGATGGAGCCCCGACTGACACCCACACGTTGAAGCCATCAACACGATGTACCAGTGGCAGGCGAGCCCTAAAACTGCACAGCGGTAACACGAGCAACAGATGAAGCACCGACTGCGGAACCACACAGTGGTGTCCTGGGCTGACGACGCTGGCGACAGGGCCACATGCCGATTTTGAATTTAAGACCTCGAAGCTGCTTAATTTACCTCTTGGCTGGTCCTTCCCCTGCCCCATTCCTAGCTGCTTTGGGTCATTCCTTCCATAAGCCCATGTCTATTTTCCCTCCAGACTGAAGACTCACTTTGGGGCTTGTCTTGTGCATCTTTGCCCGGAGGGAAGAGCAAATCCAGTGCCACAAGAATGCCAGGAGCGACTGGAAGGAGTGAGCAGCTGCGGCTGGGAGAGCTCACAGGAGGGACAGGTAAGAATAGGTAACATTTTTCTGCGGATTATGTGCCAAGTACTGTGTTAAGGACTTTACACATTAACTGACCCATTCTCACATCACTTCTACAAGCAAGTACTATAGTGTCTTCATCTTACAGCTGGGGAAACTGGGAATCAGTAACTAGGAAACTAAACCATCACCACTCCCCCCACTAATTAATATCCAGACAAAAACTAGAAATGGGGGTTGATCTATCTTCAAATTTAAGAATTCAAGAAGAGTCTTTCCTTAGGAATGGTCGTTTTAAAACTTTGGTGTTTTAAAATTAAACTTGAAGATGCAAGGGAGGCCTGGGAAATGGGAGGAATTTCTGTGCATGTGGGTTGTGGGGGTGGTTTTTGTGTTGTTTTTGTTTTCTCTTAAGAGAAAGGAAAAGAAGGGAGAAGGAAAGGAGAAGGCGAGGGGGAGAGTCACCCGGCAGGGGCCGCAGAAACGGCTGAAGGATGTTTTTAAGAACATGACCAAGGAGGCCATAAAGAATGGCTAATGTTTACTTTTAACTTCTCTGATTTTCTGTGATACAAATCCCTCCATCCTTCTGAAATTTTAGTAAAAATAAAGTCTGCCACACACACAAAGATTTGTCCGTGTGATTTTTAGGGAGAATGGAAGGGAGGGAGAGAGAGGGAGAGGGAGAGAGGAACAAGGGTGTGGGAGAGACATGGATCGGTTGCCTCCTGCCCTCGCGCCCACGGGGCCCGGGGATAGAGCCTGAAACCCAGGTTTGGCACCTTGACCTTCCCAGGAATCAAACCCACGACCCTTTGGTCAGAGGGCCAACGCTCTAACCACTGAGCCACACTGGCCAGGGCAAATTTCTATTGTTTTAAGCCAAGTGTGTGATCATTTGTTACAGCAGCCCTAGGAAACTAATACGTGTGTTTTTATCCCCACTTTGCAGATAAGGAAATGAAAGTGAACTAACTTGCTTGGGTTCTGTTTTTATGCAAAGAACTGAGTTACACTCGATAAACATAGAGCTACTGAGCGTGCATATGAGAAAGCGGGAAAATTAGGACAAATGCGTGGCCCCAGGTCTCTCCGGGAGACAAGGAGAGCGAAGCCAGATCCTTTCGCTTCATGTGCAGCTTCGTGCAAATACCCGCGCTCTTTCAGTTAGGCTGGAGAAGGCCTGTTGGAGGGAAAAGGCGAGCAAAATAGGACGCAGGGGGCCATGCAAAGCAGCTCAGCTCAGCTCAGCTCTGTGGACGAGCCCGACAGCCAGGGCCAGCCCTGAACACCCACGATTCACACTCACAGGAGACCTGGAGCAGTTGAAATCAATAGAGCAATTAGGGGCAGGACGCAGGCTGAGCCTCTTAAAATCTAGGAATCAAAGGGGAAATTTTCAGAACAACTTGGTCTGTAGGAACAAATCGAGGGTTGCACTTAACTTTTCCTTTGTTTGGTTTCTTTTTAAGATGCTAGCATGGCAAGTCTAAAGAGCAATAAATAATCGCAGATGTCTCCTGCAATGCAAACGGCGGGGCATCGTTAATTTTCAAGTCCACCCATTTCCCAAAAGACCAAGGAGCCAGTGGAATCCTTACAAGCAGGGGAAAGATTTCTCCTAACCCACGCCATTATACTGTGAGGTTTCCCTTGCCTTTCTTTCGAAAAAAAATTTTTTGTATTTTTCCACAGTTGCAAAAACAACAAATGCTCAATGTACAAAACTTGGAAAACTTGAAAAAGCACAAAGAAAGTGAAAGGAAAACAAACCATAACTTCGCCTCCATCATATTGAAATACTTTCTTCCAGTGTTTTAGATATAGCTATAGGTAGAAACACGTAATTCAAAATCAAACTGGCCGTAGCTGCTCCTGCATGTTCACGGGAGGGGTGAGGTGAGGCATAACTCATACTTGAGGGTAAAAAATGAAATAGCTCCCATTGAATAGTATTTACTATGCCCCAAACACTATTCCACGCACTTCGTACATTGTTGCTCTAAGAGCTTTTGCCTATCGCCGAGTCCAAAGATACTCTGCGGTGTTTAACTCATTGAGTCCTCAGCAACCCTTATTAAATGTTAATGCCATTCTTATTTCATAGATAAGGAAACTGAGGCACGTGAAGATCTGTGCCCCAGACCACACAGCCAGTAAGTGGGAGAGCTGGGATTTTCTAGTTTACTTGAGAAGCAAGTGAGGGGCTGGGCCTGCATGTGCCCTATTTTCTCTTAGAGGCTGGAGGAGAGGGGAGGGACTCAGGATTCAGAGTTTCTCCTTGCTGGTCTCTTCTTTCCCAGACTGATCTCTGCCTGAGTCATCAGGGGGTCCTGGTTTGCAATCTTGGGGTACAGAGCATGAGATAAAGAGGGAGTAGGGGGATTAAAAAGAGAAGAAACTAGAGAGCGGACTTCACCTGCCCTGGCTCCAGCTCTATGGACAAGTACTCGGCCAAGGTCACGGCCACCGTGGCCACACCCACCCATGGCCATGGTGGGGCCTGTGGGCACTGTGGTCAGAGCCTAGGATCCTTGAGATGTTTATTGCAGGAAACGTAGGCACCTGGTGCTCCCAATCCTAACATTGGTCTCCCATCATTTGTCCTTCATTACGTTTCTGTGGCATGGAATCAATAAAACCCTGATTCCCACTTGTGTTCTGTATTAAGCACGTTGCAGACACCACCTGTTAAAGCCATGCTATCCTCTTGGGATGCAGGTGTTATTGTGTCCATTTTACAGATGAGGAAACTGAGGCTGGGAATTGCTCAACTGGGGCTCTAGCTGTGATCTGCTAGGGAAAGTGGGGTTTGCTGTTCATGCTGGTCACTATGGCACTTCCATTTCCACTTATCCCAGGACTCTTGGTGGGTTTAGAACTAGTCAGTGGTGAGAGTGACAGTCAGTCCCCTCTCCTAGTTTTAGATGTGACTCACTGAGTTGCATCCTTCATTGGGACTCACCATGAGCATCATGTGAAAGCAGAAGTGAAATAGTTTGCCCTTTTTCACAAGGGTGCCACACTGTCAGTTTTATAACTGGGCCCTGAATTGAAATGCTGAATTTCTGAGTGGCCAGCACGTGCTGGAAGACGTTTTCAGTTGAAGAGCACCCTGCAACTCCACGCCACTGAGACACGTCAGAGAGAGCCTCAGAAACCTGCACCCTGAGCCGGCCCTGAGTCTGTGTGTGTACATAGATTTTCTTGCTTAATTACCAGAAGATGCCCAATGAGATTGGTATTTTAGTCCCATTTCCAGATGAAAAAAAATGAAGGCCCAGGGGCTCTGTTTGCTTTGAAAGCCCATGCTCTGAATTATGGCAGCCCCCCAGTTACACACACACACACACACACACACCCACCCCCACCACCACTACCTCCACCATCACTACCTCCACCATCACTACCACCACCACCAACAAACACTAGCCGAGTCCAAGTTCACGGGAATCCAAAGACCTTCACCTTGAGTGTTGACACCGTGCTCTCCAGAACCACCAGGGGCCTCACCCCACCCACGAGATACTACAGGAATGGCTCATCTGCCCGGGCCCTCCCTCCCTCCCTCCCTCTCCCTCTCCCTCTCCCTCTCCCTCTCCCCCTCCCCTCTCCCCTCTCCCCTCTCCCCTCCCCCCCAGCCTGACCAGGTGGCTATTTTGAATTGAATGTCAAAATACTCAGATTGAGGTTTCTCTTTGCGACGCATTTCCTTTGTCTCCCCAACCACACCCACCCTCTGGCCTTGAACTTATTAACAGTGGGGGCTTACCCAGCAGTTTTTATTTTTAGGATCTCAAAATGTTGGAACAAGAGATTTTTATTGTTTCCATGTGCTCACGACTGGGGAAATCAGGATCACAAAGACTCTTAGGATCGTGAAGATTTGGATGGTTATGCAACAAACAATTCGGAATAACAGCCTTGGCGGCGGGGGTGGGGGATGCCCGGCTCAGGGGGGTGGGGGTGCGTGCTGAGCCCGCTGGCCCGCCCCTGTCCCCGGGACTCAGGGTTCCCCATCCCTGCCTCTGATGCGGCGGCCTCCAGCCGGGCGGCCTCAGACTGACTCTCCCCGGCGTTAGCCATTTTCATAATTTAAAATTCATTTCAAATACTAGGAATAGCAGCTCGTCCCTGTCGCTGTTGTTTTTTCTGTTTCCACAGACATATTAATATGGATGTGGCCAGCAGGTTCCAAGCTTTGAATTGTGCTCATTAAGTCACAGCTGGCTGGGAATTCGTGTCACTCTCCGCCTCTATTCCGCAAGCGGGTCTTAGAGAGAAATGAAAATGGGCTCCTCCAGACACCCCCTTCCCTGCAAGCAAAGCAGCTTTGCCCTGGGCGGGGGGGGGGGGGGGGTGGGAGGCTGTGTTCCGAGGATGCTCTTTTCTCAGAAGAAATGCACATATAATTTCAGTAATTAAAACATTTAATTTGGTGATTACCCTCACCAAAAGAAATCGCTTGAGTTAACCCTGGTGGGGAACATTCCATCCAGCTGTTACAGCAGGCGTTTCCTGCGCCCGCCCTCGCCCCCCTTTCCTTTGCGGGACCGGCCCACCTGCTTGGGGATGTTCCCTTGTCACCCCCCACTTACCATTCTGAGTGAAGTGTGGCTGGCCCCACGGCCTGGCCTTACACCCTCGCCTCTGAAATGCGTGGCTTGTTTTCCAAACTCAGCACTGTGTTTATTGTTTTACAAGAGCTAAGGAAAAGCTGATTCATTGTTCCTCCGGAGGAATTCCTGAAGGCCAGACAGTTCATGAAAAACTCTTTGGCTTCAGTAAAACTAGTTATATCAAATAACTTCAGCTGGGAGCTTGTTAACAAAGGGGCTTCCCAGACCCTCCCTGGACCTGCAGAGACGGAAACCTGGGCCCGGGCCTGGCAGTCCGGCTTTTTCACGCCAGGTGACTCATTTGCATCCTAAAGTTTGGGAGTCACTGAGAGGGGGACACCCACTCATTATCAGTATGGAGTTGGGCGGGGTGTTAGGGTGTCACCTGAGTCAGTCAGGCCCGATGGGCCTGGCCTTTGATTGGACGCAGGCAGCTGTGCTCACCTGGCAGCTCCTGTGTTTCATTTGGAAATGACAAATTAGAAAACATGCAATTAAGCTTTTCACGAGGCAGTTAATCAGTTCACCCCCTCTTGTGCCTCAGAGTGAGCCTTTGTGTCCCTGGATAATCAAGAGCGTCACCAAGACTCCCCATGCCGTGTGGGCTGAAGGATGACAGGGCAGAAGCCCTCAGAGAAGTTGCCTGTCAAGCTGGGAAACAGAACAGGCTGAGTGAGCCCGGCAGCCTCGCCCTGGCTGGGCTGGAGCCCTCGGACGGGCTGAAGAGAAGCCCCGTATATCTGCAGATGTTTCTGTAGTGGTTTCCAAAGGTCAGCCCGACCCAGGGTTTGGATCTGGCTGGCTTATTAAAAATACACATTCCTGGGCCCTGGCCCAGAGGCACTGATGGAGCATCTTGGAGGCGGAGCCCTGCAATCTGTATTCATAGCTCCCCTGGAAAGACAGCAGAGAATTTTAAAAGTTAACTGTAATCGTACTACTCAGAAGTAACCACAGTTAATTTTTCGGGGGTTTTCCCTCCTGTGGATTGTTAACATAGTTGAGGACACAGTGTGTGTATCATTTTGTATCTGATGTTTAAGCTGCTAGAGGAGGACCTTTGTGACATTGGCCCAGCGAATGGGCACAGTCTGTAGCTGCCCTGTCTGGTGCGAGGGGCAGAGGAGACCCTTTGTGCCCACAGTTCCACCAACACAGGGGATCAGCATCCACTTTGCCCAGCCTGGGAAGTGGCCCAGGCCTGCCCTCGACCACAGACGAGGTTCATTCTGGACACCAGCCAAGGTGGATGGGCGCTTCCACAGACACAGACCTGTGTCAGAAGGGCCCCCCATCTTCATGTTAGAGCGCACAGAAGCTCCTTGTGTTTATGCCTCAGGAAACTGTGACTCTAGATCATTCTTGTAGGTTTCTGAAGTTTTTAAAAAATTTTAAATTTTATTATTTTTTACGCCACCATTTATCCCCCATGTACCCCCTTCCACCACCTCTCCCCCATTCTGCAGGTTTTAATGAGTTTCTGTATTGTCCTTCCAACATGAACAGATCACATTTCCATCTGATCTTTAAAGGAGTCACCATTACCTTTGTTAAGTCACTTGAAGTGATGTCAAGAATATACATCATGATGGAGTGAAATCACTAGGAGGATGGGATTGTGGGAGAATCCTAGTTAAAATAAAGCTGTAGCCATCTTCATAATGTGCCGTGTATATACAGATGTGTGTACTTAAATTCCCGAACCTGTGTATTTAAGAATCTAAAACTGAGAACTTGCTTGTGTTAACCTTTACTGACATTTGCTAAGGGATGGGATTTATGGTGATATTAGAGTTCAGAAGTCTATCACTTGGAGCAAGAGAAATCTGTACAAGTCCTGCAATGAACTCTCAGGAAAGCACAGGCTATATTCCTGTTAGCAGAGTCCACTCTCAGAGGTGGGTGGAATCACTCCTGAAAGACTTCAGCATTTGTCCATAGAGAGTGTGACTCATCTTTACTGAACTAGTCATCCCATGGGACTCAGGGGCCACCTCCCATTCTAATACCTCCATGGAAACTTGTTTTCTTTACTAAGACACTTCATCTCACAAAAAGGGGCCCCCACCTAGGTCAAGGCTGGGGAAGGCTGGGGAATGCTGGGCTCGATCTAATGATACACTAGGGACTTTAGCGTAGGGGCTCTTAAGTCTCTGATTCTCCATGAGCCTTTCATGAGCTGCTTCACCTCTCTCGTTTCTTATTAATGCTCTTCAGCAGTCTGCCTCTGCCCTTCTTTTTTCAGTCTATTCTTTCTCCTAAATGATCTTGCCCACTCCAGGGTTCCAACTACCTATAAAACGGTGGCTTCTGAATTTATATCTCTAGCCCAGCTTTCTCTTGAGTTCCAGACCCACTTATCCACAGACCACTCCACATTTCGACCTTAAAGTTGTCACATACTCAAGTTCAGCATGTCCTCTGAACTTATTCTTCTTGCTGTGTCTCTTACCTCAGTCAATAGCACCGTGATTCTACCAGGTAGAAACCTAGGAGTCATTACTCCCTCACTCCATCCTTATGCTATCCACTAAATTCTGTTTAATTCACTAATTGGGTCATTCAGTGAATAAATCTGAAGCCCCTAGTATGTGCCAGGCACTGTGGTAGGTAACTAATGGTGAACAAAAAAAGACAGGGTGCCCTGCCCGGGTAGCTCCATTGGTTAGAGAGTCATCCCAATACACCGACTTTGTAGAGTTTGATCCCTGGTCAGGGCACATACAAGAATCAACCAATGAATCCATAAATAGGTAGAACAACAAATCTATCTCCCCCCCCACACACACACATACAGACACACTTCCTCTCTCTCAAATCAACTTTAAAAAAAATTTTTTAAAAAGACAAGGAAACAGTTGGGGAAACAGACAAATGATGGTATGGAAGAAACATGCAAAGTTATATGGGGAAGGGAAATTTAAGAGGAGATCGAAGAATTCCTTGGGAGTTAACTAGATCAAAGTCATGGTGTGGGAGTTCAACTTCTAAACAGACAGGTCTGAGTGCCCACAAGTCCTAAATGAGATGGACTGAGTGAGACTTCAAGGAAGGTCATTGTGGTTCAGGCATTATGACGGGAGGGGAGACTGGAGGGATAGGTTAAGGGCCCTATCATTCAGCACCTTGTAAGGATTTTGGCCCTTCTAAAAGAACAGAAGAGGCATTGAAAACTTTTTTGGGGGTGGAGTTAAGGAATCACAGATTTATATATGAAAGTCACTCTAGCTGACACATGGAGAATGGACTGGATGGGACCTGAGTGGATGTGGGGAAGGTGATCCCATTGGCTTCCTTCTTGCCATCCCTATAGCTGGGACCCCCATTCTAGACTTTGGCTATCTCTTGCCTTCCAGCGGAAGACACCTCTACTGTTGTCCCCTGACAATGTACCTTCAGTATGGCTGTCAGACTTACCTTTCAACTTCTCCCAACAACAAAGAAAATCACCGATTCTTCATTGTGCTCAAAATAAAGTCCAAACTCTTTGGCTGGCCCACAAGTCCCTTCAGACTTGGCCCTTGTCTCCTTCTCTAGTGTCACATCCAACTACTTGTCCTCAAGTACTCGGTGTCTTAGTCCATAAAAGGGGATTTGAGAGCTGGATAGCAGTTTGAGGGGAAGGGCCCAAGCACTCGAGCCAAGGCTGAGGCTGAGGCTGAGGTCCAGCGTGTTGATCCAGTTGGGAGCACAGGAAACCTGCCTAAGTAGGGGTTTCAGGCAGTTGGCTTCAAGCAACATCAGGCAGTTGGCTACAAGACTGTCAAGCACTCAGAAATAAGACATCTGGAGGCTTGGACACAAGAACAGAGGTGTAGTTGCTGGGCAGTGGTGACCAAGGACAGGGCCCTGAGCATTGAGAGATGGGTACTTAAGAGCAGGACCCTGGCTACTGGAGAACTGATGTCCCAGGAGAGCCAGGACACCAGCTCTTAAAGAAAGGGTAGGACTCAGCCCTGGCCAGTGTGGCTCAGCTGGTTGGAGCTTTGTCCTGTCCCTTACACTGAGGGGCTGCAGGTTCAATTCCTGGTCAGGGCGCATACCCAGGTTGTGTGTTCTATCCCTGGTTGGGTTGCATACAGGAGGCAATGGATTCAGGTTTCTCTTTCACATAAGTGTTTTTTTCTTTCTCTCTCCCTTTCCCTCTCTCTCTAAAATCAATAAAAGTTGAGGATTAAAAAGAAAGGGCAGGACTCAGAGACTTGGGGCTCAAAGGGTCAAGGGCAAAGACTAAACGGAGGATGACTTTGTAAGGGGAACCATGGGAAAGCTCTTTATCATCTATATACGAAGAGACCAGGAGCCAGAATGAATCCCAGAGCGTAAGGGGCAAGGCTCAGTGCCAGGTCAAGGCTGGAGCCCTCGAAGAACACAGAGAACGCTGCCAGGCAGCTCCTTCCATCGCCCACACTGACATCTGCCCGGCCTTGGCCAGTCCCCAGGGCACACACACACACAAGTCAAGAACATCAAAGCTTAGCCCCGTGAACCCCCAAAGAGCTGTGAGCGCCCGGGGGGGGGGGGGGGACCCGTCCGCCTTCGAGGCGAACGACATCTCAACACTGGTACGGTCCTGAGAGCCGCCCTGGAGGCCCGAGGGGGGCCTCCGGGGACCGTGCCTGTGTGCGGTTCACCCGGCAACCCCAGGACTGTGACACGCTCAGGGGGCGGTGAGGTCACAGAACCCAAGCTTTAAAGTAAGCGAAGCGCGCGTGCCTCATTTATTTTTAAAAGAAACTTCTGAGAAGAGCTTAGAACAATTTTTTCCCCCCCCCGAGTGCCATTTCCCACAGGTGCTCGGAGAACAATAAGGCGTGACGGTAATGGCTGCCCTGAGTTGTCTTCTGGACAGCGTCAGAAGGGACATCAAGAAGGTGGACAGGGAGCTGCGGCAGCTGCGCTGCATCGACGAGCTCAGCGCGCGCTGCCTGTGCGACCTGTACATGCACCCCTACTGCTGCTGCGACCTGCACCCCTACCCCTACTGCCTGTGCTACGCCAAGCGCGCCCGCTCCTGCGGCCTGTGCGACCTCTACCCCTGCTGCCTGTGCGACGTCAAGCTCTACTGCCTGCGCCCGTCCCTCAGGAGCCTGGAGAGGAAGGCCATCAGGGCCATAGAAGACGAAAAGAGGGAGCTGGCCAAGTAAGGGCGCTTTTTATTTTATTATTATGTTTTTAAAAATATATCCTTATTGATTTCAGAGAGAGGAAGGGAGGGGGAGAGAGGAACATCCGTGATGAGAGAGCCACGGATCGGCCGCCTCCTGCAGGCCCCCGGCTGGGGATCCAGCCCGCCCCCCGGGCCTGCACCCTGACCGGGGATCCAGCCCCGATCGCCTGGGTCCTGGGGCGCTGCTCACCGGCTGAGCCACGCCCGGCCGGGCGCGGGGAACGTTTTTAAGATTCTTAGAGTTGGTCCATTTAGCCTCGTACGCCGGAATAAGGGAGGCGCGGAGACGGGACAATCGGCGCTTGAGCGAAGATGAAGGGGGTTCGAGACAGCGGCTCCGGTGGCTTAGCAAAGATTTAAGAAGGGTAAAGGGGTCTGTGACGGGAACGATGAGAGTCTCAAAAGACAGCGTAGTGATGGCAGTTGGCAGGGCTGTTGCCGGCTGGCAGCAGGAGTGCCGCCATGATAGATAATATGGCTGGAGTGAGGGGCAGAAGCGGGGGGTGCCATGAAAAAGCGATTGGAAGCAGCAAACTGCACATTTTTCTGGTTATGAATAAGGTGATTTGAGTATATTTGGACTCACAGAAATGACTCCAGGAGAAGTAATAATAATTGATCAAGTCCTTCCTGTTTGCCAGAGGCTGTAAGAGCAGGGGGCAAACGGAGCAATAGAGGCATTTTCCGGGTTTTGTAGGAATAAGGGGGGGACCTTCCTCCCACCCCCGACTCCAGACAAAGACTTGAAAGTCATCTGGAGTTGGATCTATTATCTTGGCCTCTCCCTGCAACTCCAGGAAAGGTGGTGCTAAGAAACCACAGAACTAAGGGTCTCAGCGTTCAGAACACAGTGAAAGGTTTTAATTGAGGTGGGTGATTTGAAAAGTCATTTTAAAAAATTCTGTTTGATTACATTTTCTTTTCTGGCCTGGAGAAAGCTTTCCTTTTCTTACTTTCCACAAACGCCACTTAGTCTGTTACTATTGATGAAAAGAATGGCTGGCAGCACAGTCCCCGGTGGAATGAATTCTGGTCCACCCATACGCTGGAGTGACAATGTGGCTGTGAATAGGGCTGATGAAGCATTTTATGTATTGATGTAGTAAGTAAAAAAAGCAAGGTACAGGAAAACTAGTTTACATGCTGTTTTTCAAAGATATGAACAAACAGATGCCAGATATGTTTGTTGAACTATATTTGATGTATAACATTGTGTAAATTTAAGGTATACGACATGTTAACTTGATACTTTTATATATTGTAATATGACTGCCGTTGTAGTAATGATTAACACATCTACCACATTACATAATTATCATTTCTTTTTAGTGATTGGCATAATTAAGTTCTAGTCCCTTAGCAAGTGTGATGATTATAATACAATATTATTGTCTACATTAACTATACTGTGTCAATATTAGATCTCTAGAACTTACTTACTACTCATTTGTATCTTTAAACAGCATTGTCCTATCCTGGTGATAAATTAATCGATTAGATAGACAGATAGATAGGGAGACAGAGAGCGACAGAGAGGGAGTGAGACCCTTGACAACAGTGACAGTGATGTTTCACTGGAAAGGGTAACAAGGCAATTATTGTTCATGTCATCAGTCACCAAAGGTCAGGAACAAACCTCTCTTAGTAGTGTAGGATGGGGCTGTTGCCTATAAACTAACTCACCTACACTCAATGTGAACCACTTTTTATTTTTACCCCTTCGAGAATCATGTAACAAAAATTATTCACACTGAATCAGGGATGCTTTTGTAACACATGGTCTAAGTGAAGGGTGAGCAGATCTGTGCCCACTCTCCCTCTCTCTTTGAGTGCTGGGTGGCCTTTGATCCAAGTCCCTTCAGCCTTTGTCTCCTGGCTGTCCCTACCTTCCAGACTCTCCAGGGGAGAATGCCTCTGTTCTTTATCACCGGGGCACCCCCGCCTCCTCCAGGAGGCCCTAATTCTTGGTGTGCAGTAGACGCAACTTCAGGCTTAATTCCCAGCCGAGTGGTTTATACTTGAGGTAATGCTTTCTATGGTTTGTGACACTTGCCCTGACAATGTCTGGATTTTTGCTAATTTTTTCTGTGCCTGCGGCAGTACATGAAGCTGGTGATGTCTTTACATTAATTCCCAGCTCTCTCAACTTGATAGATCCATTTTAGAAGTGACCTCAGACTTGCCCTCTGATGTCTCCTCTCAGCCACTTGCCTTCCAGAACATTCATCCCACCTTGTGAAACCCTCCTATGCTCTACTTCTGACAGCTTGACATTTCGCCATCCTAAATATTCAATTTTCCTGACTATGGATGAAAATGTCAAACCTTTATCTAGCCCAATCCCAGAGGACTCTCTCTGTTAATATTTTTTCTTTCAGTGGAATGCCTCCTCTTCTCTCAGCTAACTCCCAATCCATGACTAAATAGATCCAGAAAGGTCCCACTGACGCCACTTTTAAAAACAATTTGGGGTGAGAGACGTTGCCTGAGGCTTTTTGAGTTTAGAAATCATATCTATGACCTCTCACTCCTTTCGAGAATGCCAGCTGTTTGCTTAGGGATACATGTCCTTCCAGATGCCAGGCTTTGTTGGCCAGAAGGTTCTTTGCCAACCCAGAAAGTAAGGTTCCGTGGCCTGTAGTTGCCACGGCCCCGTGGAACTGTGTTGCTGGGTGGGAGCGAGTCTGCTGTTTCCGGGGGCTCCTTTAATAGCTGATAGGAAGAGTTTGCCAACAGTTAAATCCCCCCAAGAGTTTCTTGAGCATCCCTGAGTGTATGTGTATGTGACTGACCTGTGTGCCTGCGCGTCTGTGCGCACGTGGGTGCTGTAGCTTTTCAGCTGGGCGTAGAAGGCCCCCTCCGTGCCCGCTGTTGGCTGGGCAGCTGCCTGGGGAGCCGGCTGGCAGCACCTCCCTTAGCAGGGACCCCGGGGAGTGCTTCTGTTTCTTTAGCTCCTTTGGCGCGGTCTTTTCCCCACCAAACGAACCTTCGCCCAGCAGGCGCACGCTCGGTCCCCGACTCTGCCTCCCTCTCCCCGACGCAGGAGGACTGAAGAAGCCGGATGTGGCTTCCTCTGCAAGAAGCGGTGCCACCAGCCCACCTGGCCCGCACCTCAGCCACCGCCACACTCCCTGGGCGCTCGGTCCCCGGCGCTGACGTGGGAGAGACGAGGCACAGCCAGCGGCCGCTCGGCCCTGCCCGTAGGGGTTTGTTGGGTGGGGGTGAAGCCCCCTCGAGGCTCGGGCCCCCTGCAGCTGGCTTTAGGGAGGGAGGAACCTCCACTTGCTGCCACCCCCGGGGGCAGCGGCCCCCACCCAGCAGCCTCTGCTCACTCCTGGAAACCGGCCCTGAGGCTGCGCTTCCCTCCACTCACCACCGCGGCTGGCCTGCGTCTCAGCAAAAAATTCCCTTGAAGATCCCCGCACAAGGGGCACCCCATCTTCTGGAAACCTCAAGGATCTGCCTTCTCATTTCTTTCCTGGGTTGCCCCTTTGCACTCTGAGAATGAGGTTTCCACTGACTCACTCTTGTGGCTGATGACGCTCGACCCTCCGGTGACTTCTTTGGGGTTTAGCCCAGTCCTAAGCCCTCGGGGAAATCTTTTCGTCCCGTTCCCCCCATTCCCCCCATTCCCTGACTCAGAATCATGGCCCAGTTAGGGGAGAACCCTGGAGGCTTTGTGGCTGGTGGCAGGCCGGCTGTCCCACTGAGAGCAGAGCTCTTCTCCTTCCCTCTGTGGAAGTCAGTCGGGCCTCTCGGTCCCCTCTCATCACAGTCTCTTCACACACACAGGTCTCAGAGCCGAGTCACCCCAGGGTGGCAGGGGTATGAGCTGGGGCCCGTCTAGGCCAAGTGCACGTCTGCTACTTGGTTTGACCTTGTTTAATGATACAGGACTTGGGCTTAGTCATTCACAGCCTCGGGTTTTGGGAAAGCCTGCGTGAGGCGGAGCCTGGTACAGCCTGATAGCCTTTCCCTCTACTGAGTGGAAACTGTGTCCCTCCAACTTCCGCTTCCTTTCATCCTTGTGCCAGCTTGGCCACCTTATAGACAACGAGAGTCTTCGCAGCCGTGCCCTCGATCACCAGGGGCTGGGAGGCCGGGGACCTGAGGCCAGGCTTGCCTGGTCTGGCCAGTGGTTCTCCAGGAGGGGTCTGGGGACCAGCAGCACTTGTTAGAAATGCAAATTCTCAGCTCCTCTGGCAGACCCTTGGGTCAGAAGCTGCGGGGTGGGACCCCGCCACCTGTCTCAACAAGCTCTCTTGGGGACTCAGATGCACCTGCAGTGTGCTGCTCTGCTCCTGCGGGCGACACTGTCCTTCAGTATCACCCAGAATCTGGAGAAGAGAGACAAGGCAGGAAAAGAAGGGAAATCGTGCTGGAAAAGAGGAACCTAGTTTAACAGGCCTTGGAAGGGTCTACGTACGAGAAAGAGCCGAGTCCTTCAAGGACCGCTCGTGAAAGGCCTGCTTCCCCTGGCTCTGGGGTAGGGACAGGCCTTTGTGACATTTTCATCGCTTTACGCATCACCTGGCTGGACGTCACTTCTATCTTTGTGAAGACACCTGGCTGTATAGCTCATCGCTGCAGCAGGCGATGTGTCACATGGAGGAGCTGGGTCGCACATTCAGGCGCAAGTCAGCTTCAGGAGGGAGAACAGGTGGCAGACACAGGCACCGGCTGTCCCCTCCCTTTGCCCCAGCTTCCCATGAGGCTTCTGCACCAAACCAAAGGGGCCGCTCTCCCCATGTTTGTTGTGGCCAAGCTCCACCCTCGTGATAATACCGGAGGCAATCCCCGCAGAGCCGCGGAAAATCCCAGGTGGGATGACAGGTCCATCGCCAGACAGGAGTCAAGTTGCAAGTTGCAAGTTGCGAGTTGAGTCTGATAAATAAGATGTGGCTCTGGCACGTCTCCTAACCCCACACATCCTCTCCGATAGCCCCTGACCTAGAAGCAAATGGAAGAAGAAACCTGACCTTGCCAAGACTCTTAGGCAGTTTCCTGAAGATCCACATTGGAGAGAGACTTGTGCAGCTGCTGCAGGGGCAAAGGGGACCAGAGTGAAGAGGGGGAATCTAAGCAATACAATACATGAAATTGAACCCCAGCATGCAGGTCGCTAAGAGGAGGAGATGGACCTGGGAGTCGGCTGTGGCTTGTAGATCTGGCTCCCAGATCCACCTCCTGCAGAGGGCCTGGGGCTTAGGTGAAATCAGTCGCGGCAGTAGCCAGGTCCAGCAACCCCGTTTGGGGCCCCTGGTCATTCTCTGTGAGGTCCAGCCCTGCCTTCATGGTGGGCTTTGATGTTTATCATCTCCAGCTGGAAGGTCTGAGCTGAACAGAAGAGCTTGACGCTCAGCCCACACACCCCAAGGGAGATTCTTGAGAGATCCGGGGGCACTTGGTCCGCTCTGTGCTCCTCTTGGCTTTGGCTGTTGGGGCCTCACCCCTGTGCTCCATCCACAGAGGGCCTGGTGCGCCTTTGTGTGCTCTCCTCTGCCATCCAGGGAGACAGAGTGCTTTTTCCCCTGTTCTCTCAGGGATGCATACAGATTTTCAAGAAAGCCCAGTTCTCTTCCTTTCTTCTTAGTATGGCCTGTGGGTACCCTGGCACACCCACGGCATGAAAGACGTCTGGGCCCCATCCCTCCCCCAGGGGTGGAAATGGAGCCGAATGACTGTCACAGTCCTCTGGGTGCCTTGCATACATGTTCTCTTGGCCTCAGCACCTTCTAGGACAGCATTCTGTTTGACCACTTAGGAATTAGCCACTAAGAGCCCTGGTTTGTAACTGTCAGCACAAGGGCTCACGTTGTTAAATCAGTCGTGTTAGGGCTACCAAGTAAAAATACAGATTCAAAGCAATATGTATAGAGTGATTTCATAAACACACACAAAACTCTCTATATGTGTATGCAGAAATATATACACATACACACACAGAATAAAGTCGAACCCCAAAACGTTAAATGTTATTTAGGATTATGGGTATTTTTTGAAATATACCATCTTTTTGCTTATCTGTATTTTCTGATTTTTCTACAATGAACTTGTATAACTTATGCAAGTGTATAAACAAAATTCAGCATAAAAAGTAAGAATTAAAAATGTATCCCAAACCAATAACCTAATCAATGAGTCTAGGCTCCTCAAACTGGAAGAAGTTCTAGAAATCACACTCCAAAGCCTTCCTTTGGACACAGAGAGATGCAAGATTTGCCAGGAGTATCTCTCAGAACACAGATTTTTTTTTTCTTATGTTAAGGAATAAAAGGAGCATTTCAGAGCATTAAGTTGTGTTTAGAAGGATCTGGCAGTTAGAAAGTGGACCCCGAGGCAGGCCAGAGCACACAGGACTCACACCAGGCTGCAGTGACTGACAGCTCAGTCTGACTGAGGGTTGAAATCATAACCTTGCCATTAACAGGCCTGAATTTGAATCCAGACTCTGCCATTCGCCACCTATACCTTCTCATCTGTAAAACAGTGATAATTACATCTGCATCCAAGGGTTATTGTGGAGATTAGACGAAACAATGTCTTTACCAGCTTAGCCCTTTCCCTGGTACATTGTGTGTATGGGGGGGGGGGGACAAAACCCAGCATCTTAATCAAGTGCCAAGCATAATGTGCAGTACTTTTTATTCATTAACTTAAGCCTCACAACAACCCTAGAAGTAGGCCCCAAATTTGTAGATGAGGAAACTGAGGCAAAGAGATTCAGTAACTTGTCCACATGGCAGAACCAAGATTTGAACCTAGTCTCTTAAGCATTTCACTTTACTACCTCTTGATGTATCACAAGTGATCTATCAGTGTGAGCTGTTGTTGTTGTTTTATTATTAAGGATTTATACACAGGACTGCTGAGCAGCGACAAGGCAGCTCTAGGGGCCACAAACAGTGGTATTTACCAATCAGCTTGGTGGAGGGGGGGAGAAAAACCTTGATGTGTAGTGTTTACCAATTCCCATGGTGTAAATATTCTCACCATGATATATTTCAGGCTATCAACATGAAGTCACTGGATGAGCAGGTGGGAAGGGACATGCATAGTCAACCCTTGCAAGCTGGTAGGACCCACCACACATCCCTCCAAGCTGATTTCTCTGCTGGGGCCAGCCAGCCAGAGTCTGGAGCAGCCTCAAACAGGAGACGGAGCCAGGCCCTAGCGTCCTGCCTTGTCATTTGTTGATGGAGTGTTCAGACTGAGTCTGTGTGATGGCCCAGTGGTGGCACCAGTTCTGTGGACAAGCAGGGCTGAATTCTAAGGCTAACAGCCATCATTAATGCAAATTTTAAATGGTATCTTATTAGTTGGATCCCCTTTAAAAACATAATAGTAGTAATGACAATGATCATGGTAATAATTAACCAGGGTTTATAATGTGCCAAGCACAATTTTAAGCAAATACATCATTTCATCGAACCCTCCAATATTATGATGTAGGTACTGTTATAATTTTCGTTTCACAGATGAGGAAACTGAGGCACAGAGAGGTTAAGGAGCCTGCCAACTGGCCTTAACTAATCAGAGGAGGAGCTGGGATTTAAATACAAGAGAAAGATCCGGAAAGCCACACACCTATATGTTGTTCATAGAGGTTTACCCGGGGGAGGCCTGTCATTTTTTGCTTTATACGCTTCTGTAAAGTTTGATTTTCACAATGACTAGTGTTTACGTTGGCTCTTAAAAAAAAACCAGAGATCAAAATATTGCTTCTCAAGCGGTGCCTGAGACCTGAGGCCTGAGCTTCTCGTCCCGCCCTTTCCACTTTCTAAATTTCAGACTGAGAAGAACAACAAACAGGATCCTGGCCTCCTCTTGCTGTAGCAGTAACATTTTAGGATCGGTGAACGTGTGCGGCTTCGAGCCCGATCAAGTAAAAGTGCGGGTCAAGGACGGAAAGGTGTGTGTGTCGGCCGAGCGGGAGAACAGGTATGACTGCCTCGGGTCCAAGAAGTACAGCTACATGAACATCTGCAAGGAGTTCAGCCTGCCCCCCTGTGTGGACGAGAAGGACGTGACCTACTCCTACGGGCTCGGCAGCTGCGTCAAGATCGAGTCCCCCTGCTACCCCTGCGCGTCCCCCTGCAACCCCTGCAGCCCCTGCAACCCCTGCAGCCCCTGCAGCCCCTGCAACCCCTGCAACCCCTGCAGCCCGTGTGACCCTTGCAACCCCTGCTATCCCTGCGGCAGCCGGTTTTCCTGTAGGAAGATGATTTTGTAAAGTGTAGGAAGCCATGATTTAGCTTTTAAGTAGTTACTCCAGCCAGGCAGCTCTTCCAGTGTTTCTCTCCCCTTTCCTAGGCCCGTGACTCCCGTATGTAGGAAACTGAATACATAACTGCAACCCACTGGCGCTGTGTGCACGTGTTTTGGTTCAACCCACTGTAGGAGCCCTGCCTGGGTAGAGGGCGTTGGAGGAATTAATGGGTGGGAATGGAAGACAGGGAGACCTGCCCTCCTGGGTCCTTTACGCCCAACGGCTGCCAAATTCCAGGAAAAGATATCCTTTGGGTGGGCATCCCCAGGCACTGTTTTTCCAAATGGTTCCATGAAATGACCACGCCCAGAAACCAAACTGTCAAAGCAGAAACAGACTAGGGTTAAAGGCAAGGGCCGTTTCCAAGCTGCTGCAGTAGGGAGCGCTGCAGAGAAAGTGACTCCCCGAGCAGACCGTGGTCGGGATTTTCCTGGGCAACGATCCGAGTACAGAAGTACTGGGGGAGCACGTTGACTGACCGAGGGTGGGGTGGCCATAAGCTAGCTTGTCATTTCTCAACTTGCCCATGATTTGGGGGAATGGCCAACTCTGGTTCAGAGTCTCTGCAACCTCCTTGGGATTTATTTCAACTCTCTGCTTTTCTCAATTCCCGAAACTCCTTTTTAGGCACAGAAGTTCACTTCGAAGTCCATGAGTGGAAAGTCCAGCTTTCACAAAATGATAGAATAGTTCACCTGAACTTGGATCCTCATGGACAAGGCCCATGAGCCACTTTTTTAAAGCTAAATTTCTTTTTAAAATATATTTTTTATTGATTTTAGAGAGAGGAAAGGAGAGGGAGAGAGAGAAAGAAACATCAATGATGAGAGAGTCATTGATCGGCTGCGTCCTGCACACCCCCGACTGGGGATCGAGCCTGCAACCCGGGCATGTGCCCTGACCGGGAATCGAACCCCGATCGCCTGGATCCCAGGTCGACCCTCAGCTGCTGAGCCACACCCGGCTGGGCCCATGAGCCACTCTTGACCACCAAGACAGAAACAAGTATAGAGGAAGGAGAGCATGGGGGGGTGAGGCTGGGGATCGGGGTGAGGACACCAGCTGGTTTCAGACCTGACTTACAGGGAACATAAAACCCTGACGTTTGCACAGTAGGTCTTTTCATTAGTTTCAGCCGCATGTGGGTTAAAGTCACGGTTTAGCCTTGGCTGCACAGGAAAATCACTTGGGGAGTTTAAAACTATGGGTGCCAAACCATAAAAGAAAAAAAGAAAAAAAGAAAAAAAGAAAAAAAAAATGTTTAAAAAAAAAAATGCCGATGCCTGAGTGCCATCTCCAGAAATTCTGATGTAATAGATTTGAAGTGCACCCTGGGCATTAAGACTTTTAAAGGCCTCCCTGGGTCATTCCATCATCCCGCTGAAGCTGAGAAACTCCGCCCAGGATCTTACAGCTCTCCTAGCCTTTTTTCTTTAAAAGCTCCCTTCAAGTTCAAGGTTAAAGAATATTGATGGTGATGGCAGACATACTTTGCTTTCATTCCAGGGAAGTAATGGACCTCTAATATAGGTGGCGAATATAAACATTGAACATTTCAGAAAATGTATTACCTAGCAACCAGGTATAAATGAGTATGTTTGTGCGTACCAAATTCTAGAATTACCCTTATAAGTGTCTTGCCATATTTTGATTATATGTTCATAAATATTCTAGTTTCTAAGTTATAGAATTTTGAAAATGATTCTGAAAAAATTTCACCCTGTTGAGTCAATGGAATCCCACTGGGGTCTTCAACAAGTAGGAATCTCTGCCCTCCGGAGGGTGCATTCCAGGGCATGCCAGCTTCCTTTTTTTATTCACACACTGACCTACTCACCCTCCTGTTAGTCCAGCAATTCATTCATCCAACCTGCCATTTTAAAGGCCAGATACTGGGCTCTGCAGCAGCGATGGTGAGACAAAAATACCCTTTTCCCGAGTGCCTCAAATTAAATTTAAGGAGGGGTACTGTGGAGAGGTTGAGGGAGGAGGGAGTCCCAAAGAAACTGAATTTGCAAGGGCTAGGAGAGGCCAGGGGGGCCGTGCGGACAGGCCTTGGGCATTTCTATGGAACGCACTGTTGACATCGCTGCTCTGCAGGACACCTCAGGGCAGCCGCAGGCTGAGCCTCAGCCCAGAGCCTGGCCTGTGGTGGGCTGGCTGATCTGCTCACCACCCTCGCAGGCAAGACTTGCTCCAAAGGCAAGTGTTTGTCTACTGAGCACCTGCTCTGAGCGAAGCCCAGCGCCGGAGGCTGCTGTCAACGAGAAGTGCCTTTCCAGGGGCTTCTCATGGTGAAGGCGAGACTCACACCTGTGATATAATTGTCGGGGCACTTGACTGTGTAATCAAAAACTAAATTGCACGGTGTGGATGTTAAGTGGCCCCGGACATCAGAGAGCGCGCGTGGGAGGGGAAGCGAGCCAGAGGAGGCAGAAGTTGGGTGTGGGCCTTTGAGTGCTTGAGGGAAGTCCCAAAGCAGGGCTTATGCCATGGACTGGCTGGGCTCCTGGGAATGGGGGGAGTGTGGGTGCAGAGGAGGGGATGGAAGACTTATTTGCTGTTTCCGAAATTGTCTTTCACTGGTTGAGTGGAGCCTTGGGCTTGGACCACTCTGCTGTGGCCTTTAATGCACTTGCAGACCTGAGTCCAACTGAGTCCAAAATGCCCTACTCATCTAGCAGGGTGGGAGACGGAGTGGGGAAACTGAGGCATGATGACCGTGGAGTCGGCAAAGGCAAGAAATTGGAATGGAGGGTAACTGAAAGATGAATCTACTTCACTCTCCGGCATGGTATAGTGACTGAACATATAAATTAAGTAAATAGTGGGGGTGCTTTGTCTTTGCTACATTTGGGAAGATCCAAGTGGGTTGAATTTTCTGGAGGCTGCTTTAGTCACTATTTGGCATCTGGGCTGGGATGACTCCAGGGCTGGGTTTGCTCCCAGTTTATGGAACTGCAACCAGAAAACACAGGTTCGGCTGCCTGCCCCAATGAAATGCATACTCATGAAACAGGTGAGTACAAATAAACCCCAATTTTGCCTGGGGAAAGGTGCAGTTATGACAACTTCCAGGTTTCGGTGCCGCCGCTAGGGGGCACCTGTTTGTAGAAACTAAACCCGCCAGGACTGTAAAGTGATTCTGCTTTCCCTGCGAAGGTAAAGTCAGAACAGAGCTAATTGTCAAGAACTAAGCTGAGACAGCTATTGAATTTTCATTTCACTTTTAAATTTAGTTCTCAAACCATGTGACAAATGTAATAAAAGAGACTGCCAAAGGCCAAGGGAGGGAGAGAAATCTGCACGTTGGTCTTCCCCTTGTGAACTGCAGAGAACAAATGGTATTACATTGTAATGTTTCTAGATCGCCAGGGCTTTAGAGAACACATTATTAGAGGAATTTATTAACTTAGACTCCACAGTAATGAGTGGACACAGAACGTCCTGCTTTGGGAGATTTACTTAATTTGATTTCCTGAACGATTCCTTTTGATTCACATCTATGTGGAAATTCATGTAAAACATGAAACTATGATTTGCATTAATTTCTCAAATGTTTTCTGCTTTGTTTTCCCTTCTGCGGGGCGGGGAAATAATGAGTTCCCTGGGAGCTGTCCTCCTTACTCACCTTATTTAGAATTAAAAAGAGGGTTTACACTCCCCTCTAGTGGCTGCTTTGGACTCTTTGCCAATAGAAACCGCACTGAGAAGCTGGACCAAGCAAAGTGCAGAATAAGTGTCTACCGGGAAGATAACTTGAGAAGGTCCCCAGGCGGGGCAGGGCAGGGAGAGAGGAAAGTTACTCCCACAGGGATGCCACTCCTCCTGCTCGCCTCCCCACTCCCCGCAGGGAATCACGCGCGGTTGTGGGCACCTGCAGCAGCTCCACCCGACTCCACGCTGCGCCAGGAGGCCGCGAGGGCAGGCGGGCTTGTGCAGGCCAGGGGAGCCAGTGTGCCAGCCACTCCTGCCTCGTAGTTCTGCACTGCGAGTGGAAGGGAGGGGTTGCTGGGCCTCTGGGGACCCCTCCCCCGGGCAGCATCCCCATGGGCCTGCCTGCCATGAGCGTTGAAAGTCCTTTGTGGTTCCATATCCTAAGTTCACTGTGTCACCCAGCTGGGCTGCTGGCAAACCCCTCATTTATGTGCCTGTATCTGCTGCCTGTTGCGATGGGAGCAGGAAGGATCAGAAGAAAGACTCCAAGGAGAGGGGATGCTTTCCTGTTGTGTGAGCTTCCCCTGGACCCTGAATCCTGACACTCCCACCCCCACCCTGCCCCCTTCTCAGGGAAATGGCTACAGATACCAGATACCTGTGCCTGCCCAGTTGGAATGCCAAAAAGGGTAACATCGCCTCCCAAACTTTCACACTTTCCCAACTCTCTTGGGAAAGGTTGCTGGTTTGATTCAGGGCAGGGCACACGCCTGGGCTGCAGCTCGATCCCCTATCCCCAGTGGGGGCGTGCAGGAGGCAGCCGATCAGTGACTCATCATGGATGTTTCTCTCCCTCTTCCTTCCTCTCTCCGAAATCAATACAGATATATTTTTTAAAAAATTTAAATAGCCATGTGTGGCTATGGGCTACAGTATTGGATAATGTGTTCATTAAAATTTTGTGGTTGATTTGTAACAGCAGCCAGCATTAACCTAAGTATTACAGTTGCTTGTTAGGGATGGATACCTGAGGGCAGTTCATCTCTGAAGTCATTTCCTTCTAACCGCTTGTCCTGGAGGCAGTGGGTCCTTCTCACCCACCCCCACCCAGATACCCCATCCCTTTCCCTCCCTCCCTCCTTCCTCTCCTTTCTCACAGCCCTAGTCTTAACCATTCCTTGAGAGCTGAGAAACGCACTGGCAAGCATGCATCTGAATACATTGTGTCTCACACTCAAGCCAGAGATTCTTTAAAATCTTTGCCTCTATTTTGGAGTGGGCTAGAGGAGAGACCAGTGAGAGCGCAAAAGGGGGAGTGAAATTCACTGGAAACACACAGGAGAGCTCCAAGGTAACCCTTCCACCTCTGTAACCCTGGCATGGGCTTGCTGTGGGTCTGTGTGACCAACTCCCCACCAGTGCCACCAGCAGGACACAGGCCCAGCGGGTGCCTGTCTCGGCCTGGCTATGATTCCCAGCTTTTGTTACTGTTCTATCTTATCAG
The DNA here is from genome assembly GCF_054644295.1 of Miniopterus natalensis. Lineage (NCBI taxonomy): Eukaryota > Metazoa > Chordata > Mammalia > Chiroptera > Miniopteridae > Miniopterus > Miniopterus natalensis. The sequence continues at coordinate 7,286,041 of NC_142096.1, forward strand.
TGGGGAAGAGGGCCTTGGTGGTAAGCATGTGCCCAAAGATAGGAGCACAGCTCTCTGTGGCCCAGCGCATGTAGGTGATGCTCTGAGAGGTGAGATTTAGGAAGAGGAGATTAGGTTGTCTTTCAGATGGTGGTGGCGCTGGCGGTAATAGGCGCACTGGAAAAAGCTAATGGGAGGGATATCAGCAAGGCGAAGACTCCAGCAGCCACTGGGAGGTGGTCTCAGTAGGAAATAAAAATGCCTCTGTGGGAAAAGCAGAGGACTACAGTGGAAATCAGTTAGACTGTTGCCCTTGTTAATAGTGTTTCCTGTCCTTCCAGATGTTGAGGGGCGTCACTGTGGGTGCCATGAGCTACTTGGTGCTAACTACTCACTGGCCAGCATCTTGAGCAACAGTGAGAAAAATCTTTTGGCTTCAAATTCCTTAAATTTCTGATTAATGGGGGAAAAATAAAATGAAACATTGCTAACAGAGTCACTTAAAATAGGAGTCTATTAAGGGAATGGGGCCTACCTGGCCTGGGCACCTCTTGTGTCTCAGTTCTTGGAACTGCTATTAAGTTGCTAACCCTGTTGCTAAACTCAGCTCAAGGCAGCTCAGCCATAAACATCCTGGAGCCATAAACATCCTGGAATAACTGCTACAGGGACATATATGGACTTGCCCTTCTCTTCGTGGTTTTCACCTCCCTCCTTTGCATATTGGAACCGACCAACCCCTGTTAACTGAGCCAGCGATCCTTCACTTGTGCAATAGAATTGCACTATGTGGGTTTCGCCTTTCTTTGTTCTTTCCAGACTGGTATTCGAGTGGCTACCTGAATCTGTGTCTCCTGGATTCGAATCCTTTAAATCCCCCAAATAAACTTTTAATTTGTTTTACAGCCTCAAATCTTTATTGGTCAATATTTTAGAACTGATTACTCTCACTATTTTTTCCATTTGTATAAAAGTTAAATAGTTTGAGTTCAAAGATCAAGCATCTAGAAAGAATATTCTGGTTTTTAGAACCTGGAGGCCAGTTACTAGATTTAAGTTGGCAGCCACAGAAGCTGATGAGGAAGATGTAGCTCTTTCCCTAAAAACCTGCTCTCGGGAAAGACTTCCATCTTAAGGCTCAAAGTATGAATTACAAAAATCTGTAGCATTATAGAATATATTTTAAACAAAATAAAAGCTAAAATAAAATTCAGGTTTCACATCAGAGCAAGGAATAAAAATCAGAGCAAGGAATGAAATAGCTCCTTAAATGTTTCTGTTTTTAGGTGCTAAATGAATTTGTGTTATGGGAATCATACAGAACTGCAGTGTGGTGATTATAGTTTTGATTTCACAGACACATAAATGTGTTTTTATTTTAATATGATCCAACTATCAAATCTTTGCATACTATGAAAGGAGCACTAAAAATAACTTTTGAAAGGAAACACCTCAAAACAGTTTTCGCTGTGGAATGTATTTTCCAGTTTGCCCTGGCATTGTTTTTCTTTTCTAATCACTAGAGGAAACTGCTTAAAAACAGGATTAATGATGGGCAAACAAAGTGGCTATGGAAGTGATTTGGAGGCTACAAAGCAATTTTGAGCTCACATGGGGACAAAACCACCTCCGAGGCTCTGTTCCGAACAAAGTCCCCGTGTGGATGGGGTGCACACCCTAACGAGGTCAGCCCTCCATGCAGATCTCTCACGGATTTCCAGGAGATAAAACAATTGCCAATCCAAGCTGGATTTCTACACTAAAATTCAAGAAAGATGCAGGGCTCTGCAAAAGATTAACCTGGGCTCTCAGGGGACTGTCCATGGAAATGCGGCCTAAGGACACGGGAACCATACATACAGCAGTGAATTTGCAGCTGAGCAGACAACTCGGACCCTCTCCCTTCCCTTTGCCTCCCCCCTTGGCGAGGACGGGCTGCTCGGGCTGCTCCGGGGTCCTCCTGTCACATCAGTCCTGCTTCCAGCCTTGGCTCTAGGACTGGAAGTGGGATAGGAGGGACAAGCAGTCAGGGATTAGGAACCCCCCCCATAAACCCTCCTGACCACCCTATGATTTGAGGTTGAATCTCTTTACCCTTAAGGTCTGAAGGAGCTGGGCTGGATGTGACCCCTTAGATCTCTTTGGGCCCTAAAATCCTATGAAAGTGATTCAAAGAAAAAAATAAACTAAAAAAAGAAATAAGCACAGGTCACTTACAAAAAAAAAAAGAGATGCTTTTGGCTTTGGGCTATTTAACACCTAACCTAAAATATTTATAACTAGAACCTAACTGCATCCTGGGCTCCTCCACCCCCAGATCAACCTGCATACTGTGCCCCCACTTCCCTCTGCCTCCCCTGTCCTCCAGAGGGACCATCCACACTCCTGGTCACTCAGGCCCCATCCCTGCATTCAGCTCCCATCCCTGCATTCTGCATCTGATCAGCAACCGCACCTGAGGGCCCCGTGCATTTCCTCGGTTTCCTTCCTCCCCACCCTTGAGCTGGACAAGCCTCCTGGGCTCTGCTCTCCCCTTCAGGCCATCCCAGGAGCAGTTTAAAAGTGTAACTCAGATTCCATTACTCCTTTCAAAACCCTTCCACCCTTTGCAGGCGGCTAAAAGTTGAAACTCCTTAATAGGCAGTTACAATGTATCGTTCCAGCATTTTCTCCAGGACTCTCAGAGGGGACCATCTCCCTATCCCCCAACATGCCCCGATCCCTATTTCTGGTGAAGGTATTTTGTCTGTGGTTCTGCTCGCTCACCATTTGCCTGGCAAGTCCTACCCATCCTCCAAGGTCCAGCTGTCATGCCACCTTCTCCGTGTCCCCATCACAAGCCCCAGCACCCACCCTGCCCCGCCCCCACCAGGAACCCATACTACTCTGATTTGTAGCCCTTTGCTTATAAACTCTGTTGTGGTCCTTGACCCGCTCTGCCTTGATGTGCCCAGATGTCCCCTCCTTGAGGGACAGACCTGCGATCTGTCCCTGCGTGCACTCCCTGCGCCACCCTGCAGGGTCTGGGGTGTCTGTTCCTTGGTGTTGAAGCGATTCTAACTCTAGGCCGCATTTCTTGTTAAGGCGAGAACCTTCCTGAGGGGAGAGGGGATCCCTGTGGAGGGGGCTGGGTGCAGGGCAAGGCTCTGCGGGCTTTGCACTTTAGCCGGTCCACACCGGTGGCTGTCCCCGCGTCAGCCTGACTTGAGATCAGCGGCTGCGCCCTCTCACCCAACTCCTGCCAGCACTGCCGGCTGCCTTCCAGGGCTGCCCAGACTGTCCAGTAAATGCTGTATGTAACCCGATTCTTGATTAAAAATAGCCCAAAGGTCTGACCCACTAGAGTCTCCTGGGGACTTCCAGGTGGGGCAAGCTTTTCCTGGCAGCCCACTCCAAGCTTTAAAAAGACCCCGCCCCCTGCCCCCCACCTACACCTAAGATGCCTGGAGCCTGTCCTTACAGAGACCTTCTCTGGGCCCACGTTTGGGGAAGGCCTCTGGCTTTCTCCCTCCCTGTGGGGCGGGTCCCAGGCTTCCCAGGCTCTGAGTCGAACTGCTGAGGTCATGGCCAGATGTACTTCTGCAAACAGACACCAGTCCCCACAAGTTTGCTTGGCTGAGCCCCCCTCTGACCCCCAGACCCAGCCATCCTGCCTGAGGCCCTCAGCCATCAGGCACAAAAATGAATTTTTGGCAATAAGAAGTAACAGGAATTTGAAAACGTGGGGGGGGGGGGGAAGTAATACAAGCGGAAAGGCATTTTTTGTTGTAAACACTGGCTACTGCCATTTAATGAGTGGCGACCAGTGATCCTAAAAGTCTTATTTTGTGCAGTCTGTTGAGACACCCTGGGGATCAGTTATGAGTTATCCCTGCAGGTTCAAACCTGGCTGGCCCGTTAACAAGGAACAAGGAGTGAGGGGGCAGCAGGAGTGGCAGATGGGCAGGCAACGAACGATGACCGCCACAATATGGGAATGACTCACTGTAATTCAACAGCAAAATGTTCAATAAGGCTGTGGCATTGAAACTGGAACTGCAGCAGGTGTTCTTGGTTTTTGTTGGTGTGTGGCCAGTTGCATCTTCCCATCTATCCATCCATCCATCCATCCATCCATTCAATGAACACAACTCAAATTGACTTAAGTTAAAAAAGGTTCAGTTATTAGTACACATAACCAAAAGTCCGGAGGAAAATGTTCAGTGTCTCCAAAATCTCATGTGGCTCTGCTTTCTCTATGTTGATTTCATTTAAACAGGCTCCTCCTGCTTGGAGGTGAAATGCCACCAGCCATTCCAGGTTCACATTCCAGTCTCCCAGCTAGTCCCTGGGAAAGAGAATTTCTCTTCACAAGTCCCAAGAAACATCTGCACACTAAGTCTAATTGGGCCACCTGGGGCAAGTACTCAACCCTGTGCCATCTCTGCACTGGGGGGTGGATCATACGGCCGGCCCCTCAAGGCTTGGATTGCACGGGGGGGCCCATGCGGCAGAGAGGAGGGGGCATTGGGAGTGTGTCGCATAAATTACACAGCTCATTTGTGAAGAATGGTGGGAGGTGGGAGTGTTTGGAAAGATTTTTGAGATGACATGACGCTTTGGTTTCCACTTAAATAAGGAGATTAGCCTATTGTTAAATATGCATTAACCTTATCAGTTGACAGGAAGAAGAAAAAGTCCTATAAAGTCAGCAGTAGGCACCTGGACCTGTGGGCATGTCACCAAGCAACAGCTTTAATTACTGCTATTGCTCATGGTTTCAGAGGAAAAGACAGTTACTGAAATGACTCGATTTCATAAATGGAAATGTTCTTCTCTGTACAGTTCTACATTACGTGAGCATCTCACACCAAGATCCTAAACTTTGGCTTTTGTATGGGGCCAGTTTTTCACCCAGTCTGACAGATATCCCTGCATCCTGTTCCAGGCCCTGGCCAAGAAGAGGTCTAGTTCACAATGACATGGCTTGGATTCCTTCTGGGGCTAGTTCCCCAGCAAACTTATGTCTTGTTCTGAAAGATGACCCTTCTAAAAGGGTTGAGGAACAGGGAGAACACCAACCTGGCCCCCAGCAATGGCATGGTGCTAAGAGCCCTTTGTGTATTAGATCTGCATTCTTACAGGGCAAGGTTCACAGCTTCAAGTTCTTGACCTCTGGCTGCCTCCCCTGCCAGGAAATCCAGTGCCAAGTTCATGCTTTTAGCTACTGCCTGTTTGGAAAGTGAAAGATCAAGTGCATCTCAGAGGGACTTCCTCTCTAGAAGAATCCCTAAAAATTAGGGGCATGTAAACTGCCTGGAAATGCTCATAGGCTTCCAGGTGTCAAAAACAACACTTGAGTGGGTCGGGCGCCCAGGTGCGTGGAGAGCTGTGCTACTGCGAAGCACTTCTCTGTGTCCTACGTTCTGATGCTATTACGTTGTTCTCAGCTTTTTTACTGCATATTGATTATTGAAAAGATACATAGATATGCCACGAAAATATCTTAGAAAACATCAAGAATCAAAGTTATACATAAACAAATATGTTCTTCTGCTTGAATGTCAATAATAACAATGTTAATAACATATTTTGTTCTAGACCCTCCAGATACTATATGTAATATCTCATTTAACCCTAACAATATTTCAGTGAGGGCCCTACCTATTCTCCCCATTTTACAGATACAGGGAATGAGGCTCAAGAGGTCAAATGACTTCCCTAAGGCCCCACAGTAAACGCCAACACTGAAATTTAAACCCAGCAAGGTTCTCTTTTAACTACTATCTAATTCTAACCCTCGCCCTGCATGGAAACATACATCGCACATTGGTTTTGATTGATAACGCGTTCCTTTAAAATAAGATTCAGATGCCTTATGTAATGCCTATTTGCAGTAATTACAGGGAATTCCTAAATTCCACATCGTTCAGGTTGTAGGAACTGGGAAGATTGGGAACGAGGAAAGATCAGGCCAAGCAGAGCTCCTCAGCCCAGCAGCCACAGGAGTGTGCCCCCGACACCCAGGAGCAGCTCTGACAGCGTGAGCTGGGCCTGGGTTTCTGGCACTAAGAAGCATCCCAGGCAAACAACAGGGGGTGGGGAGGTGACAGGAGTGTGTGAACTACCTCTGGGCCCAGACAGCTTCCTATCTGACCAGTGTCAGAAGTTCTCCTGCTACAGGCAGCCAGGCGTGGCCCGCTCGGGAAGGCAGCGCTGCCTCAAAGGTAAAGTTCACAAAACGTTTGAGCAGCGAAAGCCCTCCTGACCTGCAAAGAGTCAAAAAGTGGTGCCTGTTTTCTCTTTTAAAACCTATTTTAAAAGTGCCTTCTGTGTCCACCACGTGGGGTTCAGAGCTTGGTCCTGCCTGTGACGTGGATGTGGGTGGACCAGCGGCAGAGGATTGTCCCAGGTCACTGCTCTGTCGGGAAGGAGGGGGCAGGCGGGGCCTCGTCTGCTTGGCTCACTAACAGAATTAAGTCTGAGAAAAAGACATATTCCTTAAAGCAGCCACATTTTACTATAGAAAGCAAACTGGTGGACTCTAACATTGAGAGATGGTGATGGTGACGGTGACAGTAGGCATTCATCTGTTCTATCTCTGTGTCGGGCTCTGCGTTAAACTCTACACAAAGTATTTCATTTAATCTTCACTAATGGACCTACAAGGTGGCCCTCATATCCCCATTTACTAGCCAGGAAAATGAGCTTTTCAGAAATTAAAGAGCTTAGCCAAGACCACAGAGGACGTGGTGGCATCTGCGGGAGGTCCTTTCTGAACTATTGCCATCAGCAGGGCCAGCGCTGTTTTTCCAAGGACGTGACAAACCACCCGAAACTTTCTAGAATATGAAGCTTCACCTTCACCTTTTCACACCTTTCTTTCATTTTCTTTTCCAGAACCTTTTTGGAGACGGCCCAACTTTTTTAGTACTAAAAAAATTCTCTAAAAATCATTAGAATTGAGATCCTTGGAGGCCCTTACCCCAGACACAGCAAAAATCTTATCCAAATGTATTTTGGACACAAAACTCAAGAACCTAATCTGTTTTCCTCAAGACTAAAAGTTTTAAAACCTGATTATTTCCCTTTTAAATTATTGTTCTAGTTTTGATACAGAATTTAAAAGCTGCAGGGGTAGGGGGGAGGAAATAGAGTCCCGATTACATTGCCTGCATGTAGTAGGGTTCCTCACCCAGATTCTGCACTGGAAGGGGACCGAGGGCAGCTAGGCTTACTTACAATAGCTTTGGAATGAGTGGGAAGTACAAAGTTACTGAGACTCACAGCTTGCCAGAAAAAAATTAAGGGGCAAGGTGTCTAGAAAATAACCAGGCTGCAGACAATTCCACAACGCAGGGGAATCCAGCCCCAGTGAGCCACCCTGCCAGGCAAAACATCAGACCTCACAGGGCGCTGAAAATCGGCATCCCCAAGGAAGGAGGTTGGCTGGCAAAGGAGCCCACCTGGCTAAAAGCCAGTGACCACACCCAGAGAAGTGCTCCTTCAACTCCCAACAGACTGCCTTGCCCAGCAGGAGGCGCCCTCTCCTCCCTCTGGAGCTGACTCCCCTGGTAGTCACCATGACACAGGTGACCTTCTCGAAGGCTCCATTTCATCTGGTTCTTCTCCAGAGGGTCTGGGCCAGAGCAGCGTTTCTCCAAGCCTGACAGAAAGACCTCCCCCGACCCACCCACCCACCCACCCACCCAGCATAGTTATCTGAGGTACAGTCTCCTTCGCAGCCCTGCTGAATCAGTCTCATGGCTGCAGCTCAGGAATCAGACTTTTAAACAAACTCTCCAGATCTAAACTCAAGGGTGAGAACCAGTAAACGGCAAACAGCTTGAAAACAGAAATGCTGTGCTGTCCACTGTGGTCTTCCTGGAGCCTGGCACAGGGTCTGTGACTGGCCAGCGATCAGTAGCTATTTAGTGGATGTATAAATGAATACCAGAGGCTCCTTCACCATCATCTGGGGGAGGGGGTAGCTCACAAGGGTCTCCTGGAGGGCCCAAGCCTTCCGGGGCCAGGGCAAGTGCTCCTGTATGCTCACTTGGGCCTGGCATCTCTCCTTTGCCCCTTTCTCCTCCCTTTGCCCTGCACCGTGGCTCAGCCACCTTTGGGCAGCCCCAGCCCTGGCCCAGAGCCCAGCAAGGCCACCCTGCAGTCAGACACTTTTCTCTCCAACAAACTGCCAGGCCAACCAAGTCGGGCTCTCAGGACTGGGATTTGGCAGAACAGGAACCAGCCTCAGACGTGCAGACAGCCACACCACCCCGCGCCAAGAGGGTGGTGCCGGGTCAGCCCCAGGAGAGGCCTAAGGAACTCTTGGCAGTTTAACCCAATGAAACCACACAGAGGCATCCAGGCTTCCCAGGGGCGAGATTCTCCCTCCCTGGGCCGGCTCTAGTTTGTTAAAGCGGTGCACCAGCCCGTCTCCCCACCCTCCCCACCCACCGCCCAGAACACTGAGTTCCGAGCCTGGCAAGCCGGTAAAGTTATCTGCTGCAGTCAGGCTGCCTCGGGCACGCAGAGCGTGGGTAACTTTCAACACGATTTCATATCTGTTATCTCTATTATCTCATTTCATACAGTGTTATTATTACCCCATCTGACAGGACAAATTGGCCGAGCTCAAGGTCACAGTGCTCAAGGCCACAGACCTGCTTAGTGGCCAAGCCAGCACCATGACCAAGGTCTGGGCCTTTGCTCTGGTCAGATCTGGGAGAGGCAGCTGGCCACATGTTTCAGACATGACCGTGCTTCACACCCACCCAGGAACATATTTACAAAGCAGAGCTCCAACCCTCCCAGGGTATTAATCGAATTTGGTGTGCCTAGGAATCTGCATTTTAATGTGTGCCTCCAGTTGAAGTGAACGGACAACAGGCATAAAACATAGGCCTTCTGGAGCCCTCGCCAGTTAATGTGGTTTGATAAAAATGAATCGCTTTATTGGTGAGAGGTTGGCAGCCCTTCGCGGGGAAAGTTGTGCCCGAAACCCTGAAGCCCTTGGCCCCGGCTGCATTGGGGGCCCTTTGGAGTGGCTCACGCATTAAAAGGAGAAACGCACTGGGAACCCCGTAGCCTGCTGTGGGCGCCCTGGCAGAACAGTGCTCAAGTGAGGGCTGGTTTCTTCTCTTCAATGCCAGTAACCTTTGGTTATACACTCTTAGGCTAACTGTGAATTTTGCTTTTAGCTGTTTTTAAAAAAATACCTTTTGTTGTCACATTTTCTCCCCTTGTCTTTCAAATTTCTGAAAACTTGACCTTTTCTTTCACACGCCAAAGGCTCCCTGGTTAAACAATGTCCTGGGGCCGCATTGGAGCAGGCAGTTTACTTTCACCGGTGCCCCCCATTCCCACAGCCAAGCCTCGGGCCCACCCCACCGAAACCACCTGTGGAATTTACAGGCACACCTCGTTTTATTGTTTCACAGATGTTCTTTTTTTTTAAACAAAAGTCAAAGACAAGACCATGCACCAGTAAAAGCATTATGATTCACTGCATTGTAATACTTGCTTTACTGTGGTCGTCTAGAAGGCCCCCTCCCTCCTGCAAGCTCTCACCCCGGTCCCTGCATGAAATGCTCCCGGGAGGGGAAGGTACAGCATGCTGCCTCCAAGCCCTCGGCCCGACAGGCCTGGTCCTACGTAAGGTCCTCCTCTAAGTGACACCAGCAAGTTGATAGGTATAGAAAAATGAAGACAAATCTAAGTCAGCTCTGCCCATGTCTCCTAAGTTCTCTTGGATTTAGACAGACGTTGTTGTGCCTGTTTTGAAATGGTCTGTCAGTGTTTGCCTCCAAGTGAAGTGCCCGCTCCCTCCTGAAGAGCTTGTTACTAACGTGTTTCACTTAATGTTTCTGTTTTGCTCACTTCTAGTCTCTTGAAAAATCTTTGCATAACGTGTTTTCTAATTATAAAAATGTGTGTTCATTTAGAAAATGTGGAGATCCCAGACAAGTATAAAATAGAAGAAAATCACCAGTGAACCCACCACCCAGAGTCCTTTTTCCATGAACATTCTGCTTTATATAATTCTATTTTTATATCCAAAGAATTCTTAAAAATATATTTGGGATCATATTATTTCATAACCCAATCCCCCTCCACACACACTTAATATATCATGATAATTTCCTTAGGTCATTATATCTTCTTCTAAAGCATGATTTTTAAAAAAATCCTCCATAGAATCCCATCATTTGGATGTGCCATAATGTACTTACTAGTCCTCTTAGTGGACACTGTAGAGGATATTCATCATTCTTAGGGATCATTCAGTACACTCTGTATCAGAGCCCTCTCCCTGTGTTTAGGGACTCTCCCACCCAATGAGCAGAACTCCATCCCACGAGGGAAGCTGGAAATAATACACTTTCCCAGGCTCCCTTGCAGCTAGAGTGTAGGCTCATGTCCTGGGCTTTGCCGATGAGATGGATTTGCCCAGCTTTTAATTGGAGGCTGGAGTATGAAGAAGCAGGGATCTCGAGGCCTCGAGTGGAGTGAAGGTGGGGCAGGAGTGGCAGCCTGTCAGGTTCTAGCAGGTTCCAGGCCCGATCATTCAGCAGCTGTGGTGCTGCAGTGTTTGTGCCCGGGGGCATCAGCAGGGGGTCTTCGTTAGACACCCTGTGGCTTGATTCTGAGTTGTTTCTGGCCTCCAAGGCTGCCTCCTTGGTTTCCCTGAAGATTCTGTGAGCTATTCACTATCTTTTAATTAATCCTGTTTTTTAGGTGGTTTTTTAATTTTTTTTTTTTTTGCTTGAAATTGCCAGTCTTAGTTTTTGCTGCTTATAACAAAGAACTCTGACAAAAATTTAGTTTAACATTTGCCATTTTAAATAATGCTGTGGTCAACATACTTAGACATAACTCTAGGCACACATCTATCAATTTCTGTAGGTTAAATTCCTAGAAGTGGAATCCCTGAATCAAAAGTATGAACATTTCCTAGGCTCTTGACAAATATTGCTAAATTATGCTCCAGAAAACTAGGAATTTTAATGTTCATTTTTGCACTTCCCTGTGTTTTTTAGGGGTGACTTTTCTTTGTGTGTATATATTAGAGTTGGCAAAAGTAGGTTCTCAGTTGTTTGTAATAAATAATAATACAAGAATAAACTGTTTCGTGTACTTACAACTGAAAACCTACTTTTGCCCACTCTTTATTTTCCCAGTGTTCATTTACTCATTTAACAAACACATGCTATGTGTCAGGCACTGCACAAAGCCCTTAAAAATAAATGTGTATTCAACTAACTGCAGTCATGTGCTGCTTAACAGTTTCAGTCAACAACAAACCACATATACGGTGGTGGTCCCATAAGATTATAAGGGAGCTGAAAAACTCCTATCGCCTAGTGACATAGCCATTGTCAGGTCCCAGCACAATGCATTACTGTTGTAACTGTCTAGGATAGTCAGGCTATCAGAAATTTGGGGGGGAGGGTACTCACCTGGGCCCCTCAGTGAGGTCCCCACAGACATTTTCCCTTTCTAAATTAATGTTATGACTAGACTGACCCTGTGGTTTTTACTATGATTTCAAGGTGTTCTTCATTGGGAAACTGAAGAAATAAAGAATTTATTACTTACAGGCCCTGCATGGTACAAAAAATGTCAGAGGCCACACAGCAAGGTGGCAGGAAGTGTGGGGGACAGAGAGAGAGAAAGTGCACATGCACATTTGAGCATGGGGTTCTCCGGTAGGCAGTTGGAGAGACATGAGCAGAGCAAAGGGCCAGATACAGAAGGTCACCAGGGCAGAAAGCCCTGGTTGCCTAGCAATGGACAGCACTGGGAAAACAAGGACCTCGCCCCCAGGGCGACCTTTCCTCCCCCAGCCTATTGCTGGTCATGGGGTTTAGACCCCCTTGGAGGAGGAACATGGGGCAGAAGAGTGGCCTCATTAGACTCCTACTCCCTCAAGCATTACCCCCTAAGGACAACATCTAGGCCTCAGCCGTGTGTCAGCTCCAGGCCCAGAAAAGCCGCAAAACCAGACAAGCGCCACCGTGGCTGACATCAGGACCAGTGGCATGGACTAATGACCCCGGCCCTGGTGCAGGCCCATTGGGATCCGCCCCTGAAGCCTCTAGATAACACCCTCGAGACAAGAGACCCAGTGTGGCTCCCTGTGTGGAGCACACCTGTGCTTTTCTCCACCACCTTGCCCCAGGCATGTTTTCCTGGCTCCAAGGGCCCTTCTTCTGCCTTTGTAACCTGTTTCCTGAGCTCATTTCTTCTACCTGTGACTTTCTAAATACATTTTCTTATAGTTTGAGCTCTTTCTTAGCTCGAACCTAAGTACTGAGGTTGCTGAACCGAGGTCCGGTGGGACTCCTCCAGCCTAACACCTGGTGCTGTTCTCACCACCAGCAGTTCTACTTGGGGTTCGACTTTAATTGGAGTTAAGCTTGAAAATAAGAGAATTTAAAGCTAGGGAAAATTAAAAAACAAGTATCCCAAATAATCAGTTACCTAAATCAAGATCTAGAAAACAAAGGAGGCTGGGGAACACCGGGGAGGAGGCCCGGCTCTTTACCTAATGGTGGTGCTAGCAATGGTTCACTGAGATCGCCCCTTGGAGTTGGATGCCTCATCAGTGCAGTACAAAGACATAAGCCCACGGTCAGGGCTTATATTACACAATTACTCACGTTTGTGGTGATGCTGATGTAAACAAAGCTACTGTTGGCCAGTCCTATAAAAGCACAGCACATACAATTACTGTAGCAGGTAATCCCATCTAGGTTTGTGTCCCTGCACCCTGGTGTTTACACAACTATGAAATAGCCTAAGGATGCACTTCTCAGAACTCTCCCTTTGTTCAGGGGCATAAGACTGTACAGCATGAAGTTAAAGGACTATAGCAGAGGTTTGGGGGACTTATCAAGTCTCAAAGCCCTTCTCTTCACAGCCTGAGTGCTAAGCCAAATGAGAAACATAACAAAGGAGTGAGGCATTTGGGGTCAAAAATATCACCCTTGTTAAGTTGGAATTGGAAAAGCTGGCCTTTATGTGCAGGCAGGCACGCCCACTCGGCTGTAGGAGCAAAACTTGTCGTCCTTGTTGGAAACTAGCACCCAAGAAATAGCAAAAAGGAAGAGCCTGGGTTTCACCTTCCAAATCACAAAACTTCAGGGAGTGAGGCACCAGAGGGAGACTAGCAGGAGCTCATAGTCCATGGAAGTGCTGTCCCACGGGAGGAAGCATCCACAATGAGAGGTGGAAACAGAGGCGGGAGACTGCTGGGGAGGGGTGGGAAGGTTAGGGTGTCTCCCAGGAGGGAGAGCGCTGGGCCCTTAGTCCTAAGGGTTTTAAGGGAGGAGGTTTTAGGGGCGGTCCTAGGAGAGGCTCTCAATAGGATATTCTGCAGCTTTCCAGGTGTGTCCTTTCAGGGTTGTGGTCTCCACTGATTGATCAGTTGGTGCCTGGTCGGGGTCATTATCTCAGGCAGCTGATCCTGAGGTCAGCTGTGGCTAGTTTTTGTTGCTTTTCTGGGCCTGAAGCTGAAACACAGCTGAGGCCAAGAGGTTATCTCTAGGGAGGAAAGGTTAGAGGGTCCAAACTACATGACCAGTGATGTGCTAGGGGAGGGAAGGCCACCTTGGGGGTGAGGTCCCGCCCTACAATTGCCCCTTGCTAGGCACCCGGAGCTTTGCACCTGGTGAGCTTCTGTACCTGGCCCATCTGCTCATGTCTGTCTAACTGCCAACCACAATAGGACCTGGGCTTGGAAGGATTTCACCCGAAGGACAACTGGTGAAACCAGATCTGTTAGCACACACAAGCACGTGAAGCAGACCTTGAAACTTCCCTAAGAGAAAATGTCCGATGGTAGATTGGCCAGTGTTTGCCACGGACAAAGGGGACCAGGTAAGAGATGCTATCAGTATATATCTGGTTTGGCCTAAGGGAGGATCCTTCCTCCCCTTGGAGCCTGAACTTCTTGTCCTGGATAAGGACCCTACCCCATGTGACAGAAACTGGCAGCTATTCCCCAAATCGGCTTTCAGTTAGGTTACATTTTCCAGTGTCTCTTATAATTAGGTGTAGCCCTGTGACTAATTTCTGGCCAATGGAAAGTGGCACAAGAGATGCACTATAGCGTGGCGGGCGGTTGAGCATCGACCTATGATCGAGGAGATCGCAGTTCGATTCCCGGTCAGGGCACATGCCTGGGTTGTGGGCTCCATCCCCAGTCGGGGGCGTGCAGGAGGCAGCCGATCAATGATTCTCATCACTGATGTTTCTGTGTCTCCCTCTCTTTCTCTCTCTCTCCTTTCCTCTCTGAAATCAATAAAGATATATATATATTTAAAATAACATTAGATTTTTTTTAAAAAAAGAGATGCACTATATCCAGGTATGCCCCTGTAGTGGAATGATGCCCCCCTCAATTCATGTTCACCCAGAACCTCAGAATGTGACTTAAAAAAAATGATTTTCTATACCCACAGAATACTTATGACACAAAATATGGGATGGGAGTGGGGGGTAGTTCCCACACCAACCAATTGTACAGTTTTCAAAAACCACCAACTGGGTATCCTATGATTTAACTCAATTCTGACACTAACTGCCTGGAGTTAGCACAGACCCCACAGGTTAAGGGCTCAATCCCACAAGACTGCCCCCAAGTTCAGATGCCAATCACAAGTCCCAAGTTGTCACCATTATTTCTGTCTTAGGGGACACAAAGAAGGAGGGAAGGGGGGACCTGGAGTCCCAGTGATCGGTCAGATCAGAATGAGCAGGGCTAGAGGGTGGGGCTGGGTGCAGGAGAGGAAAGCAGAGGCTGGCACTGGGAATCCTGAGGAGGAACCCCAGGGTTTAGTCATGGAACCATGTTATGGGTTGAACTGTGCCCACCCCCACCCTCCAACATTCATATGGCCTAACCCCAGTACCTATGAATGTGACCTTATTTGGAAATGGGGTTGTTGCAAATGAAGTCATTTAAGTGGAGGTCATTAGGATGGGCCCTAATCCAATATGGTTGTTGCCCTTATAAAAAGGGGAAATGTGGACACAGAGATAGGCACACAGGGAGAACACCATGTGGGGATGAAGGCAGAGATGGGGCGATGTTTCTACGACCCAAAGAACACCAAAGATTACCAGGAAACCACCAGGAGCAAGGAAAGAGGCATGGAACAGATTCTCCCTCACAGCCCCCAGGAGGAACCTACCCTGCCAACACCTTGATCTCAGACATCTGGTCTGCAGAACTATAAGACAATAAACAGCTGTTGTTTAATCTACCCAGCCCGTGGAACTTTGTTACGGCAGCTCTGGCAAACCAATACAGACTCATTCCAAATGGTTCTAGGATGGGCTCTTCCCCTTTCCTGCCCTGAAAGGAACATGAACAGTGAGCAAGGTTCGTATATGTGCTGTGGAGAGGAAAGAGGCGTTTCTAGACAAGAGTTAATGTGAGCAGAAGCAAGCACGTCAGCATGCTATTGTAATGGGGAGGGAAGGGGGAGTTAGGTAACAATGCTAACATTTCTCGGGCATCTCCTGTGTTAAATCCATAATGTCCACCTATCCTTAGAACACATGGGTTTGAAGTTAGTATTAATATCATGTCCATGCTACACATGAGAAAAATGTGGCTCAGAGAAGTTAAACAATGTGCCCAAGATTAGGTAAGTGGGGAAGCCAGGGTTTAAAGCCAGGATCACAATAGTTTGTTTTCAACTTTCCAAGCAAAAGTTAAATCTCGCCCTGATCTTCCATTTGGCCTGCAATCAACCCATCAGGTGTTTAGCCTGGAGTTGGGCTGAGTTTCTTAGGACCAGCCTGACCTGAAGCAGTCCCTCCCTGTTAACCCCATTCCAAACACAGCCACTGGGTAGATACAGTGTTAAGCTAGCCAAACCAGAACAGAGGAGCCAAGTTCCTGATCCAAGTGTCTCCCACAGTGACTGGTGGCTACTGCTGTGTCCACCCAGGGTGCCTGCACACCAGCCAAAAGATTGAGCACAGCCACACTTACTCCCATCGAAAAGGATTGACTACGCAGGTGCCGAAGAAAGCCTGAAAACGAAACCGAACAATCCTTAAGACATTCAGATACAGAAAAAAGCGTTCAACAGCTCTTCACCCAAGCAACAGGCCTGGGGGGAAGCCAGCCTGTATCTCCAGCTTTAGCTCAAAGCATGGGACTCAGCTATCTTGCCTGATCTCAGAGTTTTTATGATGAAACAGCATGTGTCACTCCAAAATCTGTGCTTATAAAATCCTCCATGAGAACCCCCTTTTTGGTCCCTTGCAGCAGAGACCCCAAGTAGGTCAGTCTTGTACCCAGGCTCCCGTGGCTGGGGCACTGGAAATGTGGACATCTTCATTCTCATGAGCACTTACATATCATGCTATGTGCCAGGCATTCCCAGTGCTTTATGTCCTGACTCACTTCAGCCTCACACTTAATCCCGACTTGCCCTAAATCACACCAGTAAATGGTGGAATGAGGGTTTGAAAGCCAATGGTTCCGAGTTTGTGTTTTTAACCACCTTTCCACACGGCCTTCTTAAAATAGGTAGAGAGGATCACCTTTTTACCAATTTAGCATTTACAATACCCTCACCATCAAAACCAGGCAACTACAAAGCCACTGTAATCAAAACAGCCTGGTACTGGCACAAGAACAGACATACAGATCAGAGGAACAGAAGTGAGAACCCAGAAATCGACCCAAGCCGTTATGCTCAATTAATATTTAACAAAGGAGGCAAGAACATACCACGGAGTAAAGACAGTCTCTCCAATAAATAGTGTTGGGAAAATTGGACAGGTACATGCAAAAAAAAAAAAAAAGAAACTAGACCACCAACTTACACCATGCACAAAAATAAACTCAAAATGGATAAAAGACTTAAATGTAAGACGTGAAACCATAAAAATCCTAGAAGAAAATGTAGGCAGCAAAATCTCAGACATTTCTCATAGCAATATGTTTGCTGATACATCTCCTAGGGCAAGGGAAACAAAGGAAAAAAACAAATGGAACTGCACAAAATAAAAAGCTTCTGCACAGCAAAAGCAACCATCAACAAAATGAAAAGGGAACCCGCTGTCTGGGAGAACATACTTGCCAATGATACATCTGATAAGGGGTTAATATATGATATATATAAGGAACTCATATAACTTAACAAAATATATAAGAAACTCATACAACTTAACAAAAGGACAAACAATCCAATTAAAAAATGGGCAAAGGACCTAAATAGACATTTCTCCAAAGAGGACACACAGATGGCCAAGAGACACATGAAAAAAATGCTCAAAATCACTAATCATCAGAGAGATGCAAATTAAAACGACAATGAGCCTGGCCAGTGTGGCTCAGAGGTTGAGCATCCACCCAGGATCCAGGAAATTGCAGTTCGATTCTCAGTCAGGGCACATGCCCGGGTTTCGGGCTCAATCCCCAGTAAGGGGCATGTTGGAAGCAGCTGATCAAGGACTCTCTCATCATTGATGTTTCCATTTCTCTCTCTCCCTCTCACTTCCTCTCTCTGAAATCAATAAAGACATATTTTTTTTAAAAAGAAAAAAAAAATTAAAACGACAATGAGATATCACCTCACACCTGTCAGAGTGGCTACCATCAACAAATGACAAGCGCTGGCAAGGGCGTGGAAAAAAAGGAACCCTAGGACACTGCTGGTGGGAGTGCAGACTGGTGCAGCCACTATGGGAAGCAGTGTGGAGTTTCCTCAAAAAATTAAAAATCGAACTGCCATTTGACCCAGTGATCCCCCTTCTAGAAATATATCCTAAGAACCCCAACATACCAAGCAGAAAGAACTTATGTGCCATGTTCATAGCAGCGCAATTGACAATAGCTAAGATGTGGAAACAGCCCAAGTGCCCATCAGTAGATGAGTGGATAAAAAAGCTATGGTTCATTTGCACCGTGGAATACTACGCAGCTGTAAAGAAGGATTTCTTACCCTTTGGGACAGCATGGAGGGACCTGGAGAGTATTATGCTAAGTGAAATAAGCCAGGCAGAGAAAGACAAGTACCACATGATTTTACTCATATGTGGAATCTAATGAACAAAATAAACTGATGAACAAAATAGATCCAGAGACATAGAAGCATGGAACAGACTGAGGGATCTTAGAGGGAAGGTGGGGATGGGGGAGTGGGTGGGGAGAGATTAATCAAAGAACTCAGATGCATAAATGCATAACCCAGGGACACAGACAATGGTATGGGGAAGGACTGGGGGTGGGGCAGAGGGGATCAACAGGGGAAAAAGAGGGATATCTATAGTACTTTCAACAATAAAGATAAATCTCACACACACACACACAAACAGGCATAAGGCAGCCGTGGTCAGATCTATGTTCTTTCGTTCCTCCTCCTTAGAGCTGCGAAGTACAAAACGCTGGGAGGTCACCTGCTCCCTCTTCCCTGCTTTTCCTCAGCACCTCCCTTAGGATCCCATGCTCCAGTCTTCTCCCCACACATAAGGCGCTTCAGGTGAAGAGTAGATTATCCCCATTAAGAACTTGTGAATCTCAAAATTAAGGCCTAATTCCGGAAGGTGCCATGATTACCTGGGAGGCATCATCGCAATTATTGTTTGATCACTTCCCCTTTGTCTCCACCAGCTCAGCCAGGGCGATGGGTGTGTGAAGGGGGAGGGCTCCGGCAGCTTGCTGCTTCTAGGTGAGCCAGGCGGGCACTACCAGCCGCCTTGCAGCAGGGCTGCTTTGTTCAGGGTCCAGGACCAGGGACTTGTCCCTTCTTAGTTATGCAAATATAAGGTGTCAGTTGTGGTGGGGGAAGAGGTGTCACGGGTCCTTTTGTTCTTTAAAGTCACCATTTACAGCTCCTAGCTCTTTTTACTGATGAGTGACTAGCAAGTGGTTCCTCTTCATAGGTGGATTAACGTTCATGAAGCTTAAGTACCAGTATGTTTATTGCGGTTAAGGTACTACTTAGCTCGCCGGCGTGCCCGTTTGAGTATCGACCTATAATCAGGAGATCATGGCTCGATCCCCACTGCGGTGCGTGCAGGAGGCAGCCAATCAATGACTCTCTCTCTCCAAAATCAATAAAGATATACATATTTTAAAAAGGTATTATTTAATGGTCTGAGCAAATCTAACTTCTGGAGGAGGACAATTTACTCTAACGTCAGGTATCTTTCCATTTGCCACAGCAGTCTCATTGCTTATAATTATTCACTGTGGTGTTTCCTTTAACTTAATGCTACTTAACAAGATTTTGCTGAGCCAGAGCTATAGCTCAACCACAAATCATCAAAATGTACAAGACTGTTTAAAAATTAAAATGTAGCCCAGCCGGGCGTGGCTCAGCCGTTGAGCGTCGACCTGGGATCCAGGTGATTAGGGTTCGATTCCCAGTCAGGGCACATGCCAGGGTTGTGGGCTCGATCAATGACTCTCTCTCATCATTGATGTTTCTATCTCTCTCTCCCTCTCCTTTCCTCTGAAATCAATAAAGATATATTAAAAAAAAAAAAATGTATTGGGTAGGCTCTTACATTAGCTCAATGAACAGATACCTGGCTTCATTTTGTATATATTCTCTAAATAGATTCATGTTAAAGATACATTCCTACAGTTCTAAATTGGAATGAGGCCATTAGAAAAATTCAGACACTAAGTCCTTTGATAGTACCAAAAATGATTAATGTCAAGGTTAGAGAATGGTTTTCAACAAATGCAATCAACCAATTATAAATACCAAAGGAAATTCTTTATTGTAAACAAGATATAAAGTACAACAAAAGAAATATTGTGCAAATTGTAAATCACAAGGATTTCTTATTTATTAAAAGAAAACTTTTCCAAGGGTCTAAGAGCTTGGATGTCAGAAATCTAGACCCGATAGAGAGAAATGTTAAATGGGTAGATATGGGGACCCTTTTCACTGTGTATTTTAAACAATTTACTTTTGTTTCACCACTGTGTATATCACCCACTACACAACAGAAGAGAACAGAAATACTGTTAACAAGAGTGAATGTTCTAGTAACTTTTCTACACATCTAGTTCCACATCCCCCCATAAACCTCCTATAAATTAACAGGACAATATCTGTCCTCTTGTGAATAATGGTCATTAACTTTCTAATTCAATAAAGCTCATGTTATAGCCTCATAACATAAGGGTATTTTACTGATGACATAAGCCATCTTTTTCAAGGAGTTATCTAAAATTCTTGATATCCCTTCTTTACAATATATATTTTCATCTTTGAAATTTTTTTCTAAACAAAGTGCAGTGTATCTTAGTTTCTAGAGAAAACACATTGGTATACAATTTTCAAATCTACACAAGAAACTGCAGGCAAACTAAAGTTCAAAGCATAATAAAATGCCTAGATATAGTTATCTGTTAAACTTTCAAAACAAAAATGCAAAAAAAATCGCAGCTACACTTCAAAGGAATTAAATTATTTGAGGATTCCAAATCTTTGGGTCCTCTTTAGCAATATACAGCTAACCAATTCCAAATGTCAGCAACAATGTAAAAATGCTAGGACTATTTAACAACTACATCCACAAAGTTGACTGGAAAGACTAGGAATAGTAAACAAGATAACTCTAGGAAAAGATGACAATATTTGTAATTATAAAAATCGATCTTGTATCTCCATCTCTGTACCGTAATGTTGATTTCCAGTCTCTACACTCTTGAAACCAGTGCTTTAGAAGAATCACATTGAAAAGTTGGTCTCAACTATAAATGGCAAAAGTAACAAATTGTGCACATAAATTCAAAATCTGTGCTGCCTGTGCTGACCTCATCCGAAACCTTCAAAAAATATTTAAAGGAATAAAAGCTTTCTCGTGTCTCTTATGTGATATGAAATGAATCCTGCGACTCTGTGACATGCCTGTGACCATAGCACTTCTTGTCATCTAACCCAGTCTGGGCCTTCTCCCCAAGCTGTGGAGCTTCTGCTTTCAGCCGGCACTGGAGGGCCACAGGCTTGCAGTGGAAGCATTCTTGTATCACCACTGGCTCCCAGCTGTGACCAAAGTTAGTTTTTACTCTTCACCTTCCGAGCCATCACTGTGCGGGAGCAGTGTTTGGAGGTAGGGCAATGTCGTTCAACTTGCTCACTTCCATCTGCCAGTTTGGTAGCTTCTTGGCTGACAGATGACGTCGGGCATGCTTGGTCAAATGGTCACTTCTCATGAACCGCCGGTCACACATGGGACAGGCGAATTTCTTCTCACCTGTGTGGGTTCGTCGGTGTCTAGACAGTTCATCAGAACGGGCAAACCTCCTTTCACAATCTTTCCAGCTACAGCTAAAAGGTTTTTCTCCTGAAATAAAAAATTCAGATTATCGTTACTACGTGTTTACCAAATCACTGTGAATGACACATTTAATTACATCTAGATATACATTTTAAATATAAAAGCTGTTAAATTAATAAACTGTCAAGTAAGTACTATGTGTGTATGCACTATTTTTAACTTTCACTGTCACCTTTATAAGTCTTTCCTTTATAAAAGCCCAAAACAGTAAAGTTTCTGGACTTTAACTATGATACAAAGGCTTTAAAGGTAATTTATTAAAGTAGTTACTGAAGACATTTAAAGAACCATCATTTGAAAAACTAAAACAAAATACCCTAATGAAATCTTTTCAAGGAGCTTGCACAGGTAGGTATCACCCACTGAATTGACTAACATGGCAAGTTCTTCCTTAATATGCCTGGTTTATAGCTGTGATCACTGCCCCCAAAACATCTATATTTCTGACATAAATAAGAAGTCACTGGTACCTGTATGCGTTCTCATGTGGGCCTTCAGATGAGAACTTTTAAAATACGTCTTGCCACATCCTGGATGGCTACAGATGTGACTTCTTATCCTAGATGAGTCGATCTGAGGAGTGACTTTTGCTGCCGAAGGGGAAAACCCTGGAGCAGGGGCAATGGGAGAGAGTCTGGTGCCATTTGGGCTCACTACTGGAGGCTTTGGATTCTGGACAACGGGCTGGGGTACGACAAACATGACAGCACCTTTGGGCACCTGAGGACCCATGAACACAAGAGGTGGGCAGACAGCTGGTGGCTGACTGGGTGGAGTGCTGGGAACAACTGTTGTCACAACAGGGTTGTTTGCAGGGAGGGGAACCATCTGACAGATGACTGGCATAGGTGGCACTCCTCCTGCTGATACTGCTGCAGGTGGAGAAACCAATACTGATTTTTGTTGGGGGGACACAGGAGCTGGCTGAGATCTACAGATGACTGTCTCTGAGGAAGGCACAGAAAAGTCATAAAGTACAGCACTTGCTTTCTCATCAACATCTGCTACTGTGTTTCTCTCACATTTGGCTCTGTTTGGTGACACAGCTGCACAAGGTAAGTTTTTTCTTGTAGCCTCAACATTTAGGTGGGCTCTTCTTCGAAAAGAATTGTCCTGACAGTTGAGGATGCTGGCTGCTTTCACTGGGCAGGACTGGTGGTTACACAGCTGGGCATCAGCTGTATGACGAATCACACTTGTTGCCTGAGCCTTAGGGAGTTTGGGAACAGGTCCTGGGCTTTTCTCTTCCTCTTTGAAAGATGCAGTAATGTGAGGCTTGGAAGTATCTGAGAATGATTTGAAGTGTCCAGTAGATGGGGCTGGTGCGATCAGATTTGACACTTGAGAGGGTTCAAAGTCGGAAGGACTGTAAGGTGGAGTTAAACACTACAAAGAGAAATATATAGGCAACAGTGTGAGAAATTTAAAGTAGAGTTCATTGTATAAATTATAAGAAATTAAATCATTCATTCACCTTAAAAACAATACTTACAAATGCTGGGATTGTATGAAAATCGGGTGTACCAGGAAGCAAATTCTCTTCCTCTGACATATCAGATACAGGAGTAACAGGTCTGTTCTCAATGTATTTCTTAAAATCAGACTTCCAACTGCAGCTCATTGACATAAGTGCTTCTACAGCTTCAAAATCACTTTTCTCTGCAGTTTTATTCCAGGAATACATACTCTCTTTAGGTCTTTCAGAAATCATTTCCATTCTTTCCTCCTATAGAAACAAAAGAGTGAATGCTTATAAGCATATTTTTGCCATCCAAATAAGACCAGGACTCTGTACATTTAAAAAAATTTTTACTATTGACACAACCTTCCAAATTAAACATGAAATAATTCTTCTCTCTCCCCTACTCTGATAGTAATGGTAATAAAATCTTCCTCTCACATTTAGGCTTGAACCCTGATATCCTTGCCAGGTAGAGAGGAGCATGTGATTATCATTAAGGGGACCAAGGCCAAAGGCATCAATGCATTTGTGATCCAAAAAGAAGCACTTGGCTTAGAAGTTATATATTCTTTCCAGAGTAGCCACTTGCAACTGGGTTCAGACAAAATAACTAAGGAAAGGCTCTGCAAATGTTATCTTCTTTCAAGACTTTCTTAAAAATGAAGTGCAGTAGACAGAGCTCTGGCCTGTTCATATGGACCTTTGAAAAATGACTTCATACTTTGGGATAAAATCAACAGGATAAGGAATCTTCAGTCTCTTTAAAATTGGTATATTAGGTTATTTGAAATCTAATTTTTTTGATAACTTAGTTATCTATGGTAAAGTAAGATAAAGTGAAATATATAGAAAAATTCCAATATTTTAATTTTCAACTTTTTCATGTTTCTGTTTCATTTAACACAATGGTTTGCTACTCACAACTATGGTCAGCTAATGCAATAATACTAAAAAGTGGATAATCAGAAAATTTAATATTCTACTCAGAATTTACAAAAACCCTGGCCGCAAGGAGTCTGCAATAGTCAAAACAAAATATTTTAATGTTTTAAAGAACTTCTAGATGACAAGGGGACCGGACATGCTTTGTATTCATATATACAGCTCCTTCTATCAAGTGTTTAATGCTTTTTATTAAACTGCACTTTAAAAACAATGGTACTACCTACCGCCTCTCCCATTTTCCATTAACGTGATCCCATTCTTTCTCCCAAACTAGAGGTTGCGTAAAAACACCGAAAAAAAATTCTTTACGTTGCAAGGTATTATTCTCAACGCTCGTTTCTAAAAATGCGTAAACCCTTCGTGTTGAAATGCTTAGAAAACGAGCCATTGCTCTTGAAAAATATCGCTAACAATGCAACTGCATGACCGAGCGCGCCTTTATGGGGAAGCTGCAACGGGCAGCGCACGTATGTGTAGAAGCCCCAAGACGCCCAAGGAAAGAAAGGAGAGAGAGAAAAGGCAGGCGGGCAGCAGGAAGAGTGCGAGCGGGGAAGCGGAGCGGGGAGGGCAGGAAAGGGAGCGGGCGGGCGGGCGGGAGGAAGGGGAAGCGCGGGCGGAGGCGGGCGGCGGAGGCAGACGAGGGGCGGAGGCGGGCGGCGGGGGAGATCCTCGCTGGCGGGGACAGACGGATGGGGCCGCCCTAACCTCAATGAGGCTCGGGGGTGAGTCACTGGGAACATTCCTCGCGGCTCGCACGTCCCCGCATCCCTGCCCCCGCCATAGGCCTGCCGGCCGGCGGCCCGAGCCGGGATTGGCTGCGCCGCCAGGGCGGGGGCGGCGGGAGGAGGGGGCGAGGCATGTGAACAAAGCGTGATCAGCGGCTGCTCCCGGCAGCGCGGAAACGTGAACTGGGAATTGCCGCGCCGTCACCTTTCACCTACTTCCTGAGCTCCAGGGCCCCCGCCCTCGCCCAGCCCGGGGGAGGGGCCGCGGGCGCCGCCGCCAACCGCCCGGCAGTGCGCGCCGGGCCCGCGGGGAGGGGCGGGGCCGCAGGCGCCCGACTCCCGGAGCGCCCGCCCCTCCCAGCTCCCCGCGGTTCCCTTAGGAACCGACAGCGGGGCCGGGCCTCGCTCCCGCCCCTGGCGGAGGCCGGGGCTGGGTCACTCGGGGACGAGACGCTCCCCGGGTGCACCCGCTCCCGGCCCACCCCCGACCTCCGCCTCAGCGGCCGGAGGAGGAGCCGGGTCCCCGCGGAAACCCGGCCTCCGCCCCCTCCCGGCGGAAGCCCCCGGGGATCCGGCAGAGCCCTCGGTGCTTCCCTCCCACGCCGCCCGGGGGACCTCAGACCACCCGGCCTCTCCCCGCAGGCGCGGCGCACCCTCCCCTGAATGCGGCTCCCCGCGCGTCTCCACGGGATCCCAGACGTGCAGCCCCCGCAGGCCCCGGGCTGCAGACGCGCGGCCCCACGGCCTGCGGCTCCCGCCTAGACACGGCCCCAGCGGCTCGCGGCCCCTGCTCCCGCCACCCCCTCCCCGCCCCTCTGCTCGGTCTCGCTCTCCACCCTCCCCTCCCCGAGGCGGCTCCCCACCCCCTCCAAGGGGTTCGCAGGAGGCGGCCACCTGCCCCGCCGAGGATGAGGAGCCCCCTGCAGTCGTCCGAGGGTCAACTTCTCGTGCCCCTCCTCGGCGGTCTGAGGCCAGCGTGCCATCCTCCCGCATCCTCGCCGGCGCCCTCTCCCCGCCCCCGGATATCTGAGCAGCCCCCATCCTGCGAGCCACCGTCCAGACCCCCGAGAGCGGGTCCCCCCTCCTGTGAACACCCCGCCCCTCAAACGCTCGCGAGCAGCCCCCTGCCACCCTGGGTCGCAGTCCTGATCCAGGAGGAGGCATCTCCCCGGCGCCAGGTGCAGGGTGGCCCCCTAATCCCCCCCCCATCCTTGCTGCCAGGGCAGCGGCCCCCTCCTCACTCTTCCCGCCCCTCCGGTCATCCTCTCCCTCACTCGCTCGAGTCTCTCAGTGGCGCTGCCCCCTCCCCTCTTTACACCGCGGGCGAGACCCGTCTCCCCCTGGGCTCCACATCCCGGGCCGCCTCTCCTGACCCCTGGCGACACGCACGCCCTCACCGAAGCCCCGTCTGCAGACAGGAAACCCGCGCCTCCCCCGCGCCCCCGCTGCAGCCCGGGTCCTCAGGCGCGGCCGATCTTAGGGGCTCGGGGTGCGCGCCCCCGCCGGCCCCTCGGACGTGGCGAGTCAGGGAAGGACAGGGCATTCCCAGGTGACTCACCGCAGCCTGCTGGAGCGCAGCGCCCAAGTTGAGCATGGTTGGCTGCGGGCCGCGGGCGGCGAGCTGACTGGCTGCTCGTCTGCTCGGCCACAGACTGGCGCGCGGAGACACTCGACGTCGCTCCCGCCGCCGCCGCCGCGCTCCGCGCCGTCTGCCCCCTCCCCATTCAGGTAGCCGCTCCGCCCGCCGCGCGCCGCGGGCGGGGGTGGGGCGGAGCCGGGGCGGAGCCTGAGGCCGGCCAATCGGCGGCAAAGGTGTGTGAGGTGCCGGCCAATAGGCTCGCGGGGCCACGCGTGATCAGCGGCTGCCCGGCGGCGTGAAGCCTGTGTCAGTGGAGCGTGTACACAGTCCCCGGCTGCGTGTGGCCGCGGCCCGAGGGACTCCCGCCGCCACCTGACTCGGTGGCACCCCCCATCGCTCGCCCACCCCCCAGCCCGTCGTCCCCCAGCCCCCGCCCCCGGCGTAGGGGGCGGTGCCAAGGGCGGGGGCCCAGGCGGAGGCGCGGCGGCGGCCCGCCCAGCCACTGCGGAGGGCCGGTCCCACGTGGGTGGCGAGGAGGGATGCCCACTCTGCCGCGTCCCCTTGGCACGGGGCCCCGAGTCGGCCCGCCGCGGGGTGGGCGGGACGCCAGGCGGCCGAGCGGGGGAGGCGGCGGCTGCAAGCTGAGGGGTCCGAGCCAAGAGATTTGCATTTGGAAACGCCGAACCTTTCCACGTCTGGCGAGAAAGCAGAGCCCGCTGGCCGACCGAGCCGCGTGTCTTGAGCATTTGCTGGGTTTTGCCTCCCTGAGCCGCGGGGATCGCGGGGCGGGGCGGGGCGGGGGCGGGGACGGGGCCCGGGCAGCGCCGACACCTGTTCCCGCGCCCCCCGCCCGCCCGCGCCCGCGCCTCCCCACGCGCGGTTGGGCGCAGCGCCCGCGCGCCCCGCCCTCCTCCTGGACAGCCGAGGGGACGGCGCGGGGACCGCTGGAAGCCCGGGAACCGGACCCGGTTTTTTAAATTCTCTCCGGCGCCGAGGCTCGGTTGTGGAATCGAGTTTTGAGCTCCGTGCCTTCAAAGTTTGAATTGCAGTCTACGAGCTGTTTCAATAGCAGACCCCACCCCACCCCCACCCCACCGCGGCCGAGGCCTCCGGAAGCGCCCCGCCTGGAAACTGGGGAGTCGGGTGGGGAGGGCCCGCTCCGGGTCTCCGGGGCCTCTGCGCCACGCTGCGGGTGGGGGTGCTGCGGGTGGGGGTGCTGCGGGCGCGCACGGGTCGAGCGGCTGTGCTGTGACGGCCTCCTTGCCCCCTTTAGCCGTTGGGTGCCCCTTCGCAGCTGCGGTTGGAGGGCTGGGTGGTGATAACGGGGCTCCGGGCACCGGGCGTTTATCTCCTGGGACCGGCTGAGGCCGGCGGAGACCACTGCCCCGCCCGCGGGCCCGAAAGACGAACGCAGTGTCTTTCTTGCGCCACCCGGCAGAATGCGCACAGACGGGGAACTCATCCCTTAGAAACCGCCAAACCCGCGGGCATTTTCCAATGGTTTCTGGAGTGTCTAAGGCCCAGGCCAGCCCACGGCAGCAGTAATAATAACACGATTAACAGGGCCCGAGGCGCGCGGCGGGGAGGAGACTGAACGGCCCCTGTCCCTGCCCCCCCCCCCCCAGTCCGCTGGAGGGGCGCCAGCTCGGCAGCCCGCTCCTCCCGCCGGGCTCGGCCCGTCTGCGGGTGTCCCTCCCAGCAGGCTTCCTTCCGCCCGGGCTCCCCATCCTGTTGATCCGGGCCTGAGGGGCTGGCGCAGCTGGCCCCGGGCACCTGCTGCAGCAGAGGAAGCTGCCGCCTGTCCCCAGCCGGCCGGCCAGCTTTCCTTCCTGTCGGGGAGCCCCCCCCCCTTGGCCACAGCCAGCCCTCCCTCCGGGCCTGAACCCCGTCCCTTCCTCAGGAATGTGGGGCTGCTGGCACGGTGCCCCACACGCTGAGAAACGGAGCATTCATGGCTTGTGGGAGTGATTCAAAACAGGAAAGAAAGGGGAAGGGGTAGGAGGGACAGTGCGGTGGCGGCACAGTTCCTAGAGATTGGGGGACGGCGCTCCCTGGCCACCTCAGACCAGCACAACCAAAGCTAAAACCATCCTTTCCGCTGCTTCCCGCACGCGCTCGGTGTTTCCCCGCAGCCTTCGCCTTCTCCCTCAACGCCCTGGATCCAGGTGGTCCCCAGGTCCCAACGATCCTGCTTCAGAAATGCCTCTTTCCCCCCTTCCTACTTCCGTCCCTCAAATGTTGCTCTAGGTCAGTCTGTCACCAACTTCCCCTTGGGTTAAACAAACTGCAATCTCCCAACTTCCATCCCTCCCTCTCCCCCCCAGCTGGTTTCCAGTCCCCAAACTTTCCGCAGTAGACTAGAGTGGCTTTTTGGAAGTCATGATCCAATCATGACACTCCCTACTTAAAAAAGATTCTTTCCTCCTGTTGCCTAGGAGATAAAAGGCCATGTTACCCAGAGCCATACAGCGTGCCCCCAACTACTCTCCCCACCCGGACGTACCCCTGCCCGCAGCCATAACAAATGATTTCCTTAAACATATGGTACACTTTCATGTTTCTAAGCCACATCCCCATTCAATAAACATTGTGTTGCTCATTTACCCACTGCATTCAAGAAATATTTGTTGAGCAACTACTATGTGTTCTATTCACCCGGCACTGGGACAATAGCAATGAACAAAACAGGCTGAGACAGGCCAGTAAGCCAGGGCATGTGGAATAGGGAAACTGAGGCAGATAGCTGAACAAACTAGCAGAGCAATTTACAGCAGATACAGGTCACCTCCCTAGAAATAACATCTAGGCCTCAGTTGTATTTCAGCTCCAGACCCAGAAAAGCAGCAAAATCAGGTGGGTGACACCAGGACCAGCTGCAATGACTGACGAACCCCTGCCCCGACACTGACCAATCAGTGAAGACCACGACCCTGAAGGAGCACCCTAGAAAACTGATGAATATTCTGCTAAAACCCTCTCCTGAGACCTCCCCTAAGATTCCCACATGCACATCTAAAGATACATTAAACATATTAGAGTGGGTGCCATGGGGCAAAGGGAACATGATTAGGGTTCGGAGGTAAAATTTTTAAAAAGTAAAGTAAGAACCTTGCATAGATTAATGAGAAAGCGCTTAAAAACGGAGTTTTTAATTCAAATTTCTTTACCTGGGGTTAAAAGATAAAAACAAAACAACCCCCTCCCCCACCAAACTCTCCTCTATCAGATGTATAAGGGCCTTCAATGCAGCCCTACATGACCTAACCCAAAGTTAACTCCCAATTTCAGGTGCCATCTCCCTCACCGTTATCTCACAACAGTTCATGGCCTTCCTCTCTGACATTCTTTTGGGCTAAACTCAACTTCTTTTCCTATTGGCCTCTTGCTACATTCACCTTGAATAGATCCCTAGCAGACAGGAGCCGGACCTAATGTAATATAGACAGTGTTAGCTTAAGATGTGTTAGGATATGTTAGATCAGGTTTGCTTTGCCCCGCTTTGATGACACCACTGATTTGACGGAGAACTTCAGGAAGTCACTTAATTGTGCATCGCTCTCCTGTAGGACATACCACACAGCATAGTGCCTGTAAGTCAAGTATCTCAGTTCTCCATTACACTGTAAGCTCATGGAGGGTCTGAACCTTATTTGCCTATGTCTACTTCCAGAATTCATCACCCAAGAGGCCCCTCGCTAATAATGTTTGGGAAATGAATTCCCCAGCCCCCTAAACCAAAGAGTGGAGTAATCCACTCTAACTAGGCCTCTAACTAGTTTACACATCTAATTCGAAACTTTAATTTGTACTAGTCTCAAAGTGTTTTGTATTATGGTCCTAGAATATGCCTCCACATTAACATGTAACAAGGAGAGTGTTACTCAAGTTGTGTCCTGAGGCATAGAGTCCCATCTCTATTTTTCTTTCCTCAGAGAAACTGTGGAAAGTTTGGATATTGTTCAAGTGAACTCTCGGCCCTGCCGGCG
Organism: Miniopterus natalensis; assembly: GCF_054644295.1. Taxonomy (NCBI): domain Eukaryota; kingdom Metazoa; phylum Chordata; class Mammalia; order Chiroptera; family Miniopteridae; genus Miniopterus; species Miniopterus natalensis. The sequence goes on from NC_142096.1 coordinate 7,316,023, forward strand.
TGGCTCAGCAGTTGAGCATTGACCTAGGATCCAGATCACGGTTCAATTCTCAGGGCACACGTCCCGGTTGCGGGCTTGATCCCTGGTAAGGCCGCGTGCAGGAGGCAGCTGATCAATGACTTTCTCATCATTGATGTTTCTCTCTCTCTCTCTGAAATCAATAAAGATATATATAAAATAAAGTGAACCCTCGGATTCCCACAGCTTGGGATGGACGGAAAGCAGAATTGTGTGAAACTCTTCAGGCGAAAGCCCAATGAGTCATCACTGACGTTTGGCATCGTTTAGCTACTTCTGTGTGGTCAGATCTGGGTCGCGTAACCAGCAGGGCCTGGTGTCTGCCCGGCTGGGTCTCTGTGGGAAAGCCTGCGCTCCCGCCTCCAGAGTGGCGGAGGCCTGCACCACCTGCGCCTCCGAGGGACTGTGGTGTGACAGAGCATCGTGGGAATCCACCTGCCCAGCGTGGACTACGGAGGGCCGGTCCTGACTGGTACATTCTTCAAGAGGCAGGTGTCAGCTTCTCGTGAGACCTGAGGGCCTGACAGAGGTGCCCTGCCGGTGGAGAGGACAGCAGGCTGCCCCTCTCCGCGCGGAAAGCCCAGTCACCACTGCGACCAACGTGGACACAAAGTTCAGCACAGCAAGGGCTTGGGCTTCTAAAACAGGTGTTTCTCCTTGAACTGATCACTTTTCTCAAAAGGAGAGATTCATTTTGGAATTTGCTTTCTCCCCACTGCCCTTCGAGGCCAGGGCCCAACGCTCATTTTTACGTACCCAAGTAAGTGCAATGAAAAGACCGCCGCACATTAAGGGAAAAGCAGTGGGCGGTGAAACGGACTGGTCCAGGGCCTGGCTTCATGCGTCGCCACAGCAGTCGGTCGTTTTCAGCTCAGTAGTCATTTGCTGTCAGCTAGGACTCGGGTGTCGGCTTCTGCTGCCTGCTGCTCCAGGAGCGAATCCGAAACCCGAGCATATGGAGAATATGTAGACTTAAATTGGGGAATACGGCTGCTGCTAGAGTGTTGCTGCCGTGTCCCTGGTACATTCGGCTGTGAAGCCGACCATCTGCCCAGGGTAAGCAGGCTGGGTGGGTGAGGGGCCCGCGGCCTTGGTTTTCAACACCTTCCTCATCACTCACCAGGTCCTGGCCCTGCCACCCTCCACCCACTGGCTGCCGCCTACGGTCACACAGCTCCACCTCTTCTGGCCTTGGGCTTTAAATATTGTTGGGATATGGCAACAGTAGAGAAGGAATAGAATTAATTGGAAGGGGAAAACTGGAAGGACAGGAAGAACTGTAGTGGAAAATGATATCGGTCCTTTTGCAAGAGCCCAAATTAGGAAAGGTCAGTGGATCTCAACTCTGGCTGCATGTTAGAATCACCTGAGGAGCTCTTAAAACTCCCCAGTTCAACTGCACCCAAGACCAATTTAAGTCAGCATCTCTCGAGGTGGGACCCAGACGTCAGAAGTTTTTGAAGCTCCTCAGGTGATTCCAATGTGCAGCCAAGGTTGAGAACCACAGCTGTAGATTCAGGAGACTTGGGTCTTGATTCCAGCCATTAATAGCAAGTGTGGTCCAGGGGAAGCCACTTACCCGCTTTCTCTTTAGTTTTCTTACATATGAAACGAGGTGGTTGCCTCCAAATGTATTTCACCAGAAGCAACAGAATTTTGACCCCTAGGGACCATTTAAAAAAAATGTTTTCTAACTCTGAAGTTCCAAGAATTTATTCAAATGGCAATTGAAAGTCAAGTTGAGGTTTGAACTCTGAAGTGTCTTGAAGTATCTGATTTGAATGTTTGCTCTCTACTTCTAAACTCACCCCACAAACTCCGCCAACAAAAGTCTGGCAAGAGAGCTCGGGTAACTTTCTAGGGCCTTCTCTACTAAGAGGAAATGCCCACCTCCTTCCATTTCACAAGACTCGAAAAGAGGACAATGGGTATGTTTGTCTCTCACCGCTGCTTAGCTAATTAGGCAACTGTCGGAAAGGTGCGGGTGCTGCCTCACACGCCCTCTCTTCCCACAGCTGAGGATAATTGCTACCAGGCAAGGACATTTAATATGAATACACTTAAAAAGAGAATAATGGCTTTGTAATCAGTTTGATTGAAACTTCATATCGAAAAATAAAACTAAATGATATTAAAATAATGTTTTCTTAGGTTTCACAAATCTAGGTTATAATAGCAAATATGCACTAATTCTCAAAGAGTAAATTATGTATTACTTTTCTCATGGTGCATTTTCTGACAAAATTACACATTATTTATATATTTATGCATATGTAATACATATATTTATGTATTATATATCATTTCACTTTACTTGGAAACTTTAATTTTATATATATATATTTTATTGATTTCAGAGAGAGGAAGGGAGAGGGAGAGAGAGAGAGAAACATCAGTGATGAGAGAGTCATTGATCAGCTGCCTCCTACATGTACCCCACTGGGGACTGAGCCCGAAACCTGGGCATGTGCCCTGACCGGGAATTGAACCGTGACCTCCTGATTCATAGGTCGATGCTCAACCCCTGAGCCACACTGGCTGGGCTGGACTTTAATTTTAAAGCTCTATCATGGAAGAGGCAGGGATAGTAGTATTAGACAAGAAGTGATGTTTTAGTAGGGACCAATTTTATAAGTGATTGGCTTATTAGAGAATATTTTTACTACTCAACTCCCTAACTTCAAGGAATTGGATAATGAACGCTTGAGTAATTACAAATACACATATATTTATGCCCTATGTCTCCACATAGACACAAAATAAGTCAATGTGTACTATAAAATATATGCTGGTTAACACAAGTTACTGTACCCTGTACTTGAATATGGCATTACAGACAATGTTACTATTTCCTGTACTTGGGGGAAGTTGTCACGTTACCCAAGTTTTATTTTCTAAATTCAAAAACCTCCCTCCCTTTACTCTACCACTGGCAATTTTCATAGATTCCTAGTCATTTCTGTAGCTGTCTAATGACTATGCCCTCACAAAGAAATTTACCAGCTAGTTTTTATGAGTTGTAATACTAATAATAATCTCTAATACTTATTGAGCCAAGGCTCTGTTCCAAGCACATTCCTGTACTGTCTTGTTTAATATTTATAGCAGCCCTGTGACCAACATGTATAATACCATCTCCGTTTTGCAAATAAGTTCACATGCACACTGTATTTGTTAACTGTTGAATAACTGGAAGTGTTCTGTACAGGTCTTTATCTTTGGAAATCCTTTCTCCTTAGTCCAGTCTGAAAAACATTTCCCCAGACAGAAGGTAAGTCTATAAAAATAGCTTTCTAGCCCAAACGTTCATCACAGAACCCTGCACTTGGGTTGGACCTCCTCTGACATCAGCTCAAACCCCTCCCAGCATCCTGACAGGCTCCGGCCCCCAATTCAACCGTTCTTCCTGGGCGCAGATGCTCTCCACCTCCAGAGGCAGTTCGTTTTCACTTTTACTTTAAAATAATTATAACTGTTGAAAAGGTTTTCCTTTTGACAAGTGGATATCATCCTTCCAGTAGCACCCCTCCCACTACTCCTAGTTCTGCCGTTGTGAGGTTCCCACCCCAAACTCAAGAAGTCCTTTTCTGTGTGGACGCCCTGCTTGTATCTGAAGCCCCCTGTCACCTGAACCGTGGTGAGAACCTTCCTGCTGCGTGTTTACACATCTCAATCGCCCATTCAGCAGGCTGTACACCTAGAACGTGGGCCTCTCCTGGAATTGAGCATCAATTAGAAAAGTAAATTAGGACCAATTAAATAAAGGTTAATCACAGGCCAATAAACTACTTGTAAAAGTGTTTTCATAATCCTCCAAAACAAAGAGTGTTTATGCCCCCCTGCACCCCCCAAGACAACTGTGTAAGAGGCCTGCACCTAAACCTACTAACTAGAATGTGGTGAAGAAAGGTCACAGGTTGTTCATTCTCTCCCCGCAGCTGCCCACAGCTCGACGTCCTCTAGGGCTTGTGCTTCCGATTTGCTTCGTTTTGACAGCTGGCCTCTTCTTAAAGCAGAGGTTCTCTGAGAGACGGCACCTGAGCTTCAGCAGCCACCATCTAGCTGGCCGACTCTTCCCCTCGGGGGGGTGTAAGAAGCTTGATTCGGTAGAAGCAGCAGCCTCTTGGGAATTTTATTTCCCTGGGCAGAGATGGGGGGTGGGGGTGGCCAGCGTTAGGAAGGAGGGGGTAATCTTTTTGTTTTCTTGTTTATTAAGTTGAAGGATTCTTCTGAGTGTGGGAGCTCAGGGTTCTCCTTCGCCCAGTTGTTTCATCTCTTACCTGGGGAAGGGCTCAGCCTGAAGGGTGGAGGCCCTCTCTCCTGTGGGGGGATGGAGGCCTGCTGAGGGGCCCCCGTGGGCTCACACCTTCAGACTTTCTCAAAGTCCCGTGTCCCCTGTGGGATGCATCTACCTTCCCAGGCACCCCAACTGTGGGTGCAGGGCAGGAAGAGCGGGGTGCTGGAAGACTAAGAAAGGAGGCAGAGAGGAGAAAAGTGGGCAGGGGTTGTGGCTGTATTTGGGGAAACAGCAGTTAAGACTGGCAGTACCCTAAAATCAGGTTTCTCAACCCACTGTTGGGTCCCAGATGGAAGTCAGGGTCCACCACTCCCCCCAAAGTCTCCTGAGTATCAGGAGAATCTTCTACCATGGACATCCAATCCTTTGGTGCAATTTCTTGCTTTGGTCCAGCCAGGAAAGGAATCGGGGGGAGCTGGGTTTGTTACTAGAAAGATGCGTGTGGTTATGGCCCAATGCAACTGCATGGGCCCCGGGCTAGAGCTTTGTGAGGATCATCTCCTTGGCCTCATTCAAGCTATTGGATCCTGTCTTTGTATAGTAGAGGGAACTGAGGCACATGGAAGTCCAAAAGCAAGTCATACACATTAGATTTGGCAATGGTTTCTTGGATATGACGTGAAAGGCACAGGAAATTAAAAAAAAATATTGGACTTCATGAAATTAAAAACTTTCGTGCATCAAAAGACACTATCAACAGAGTGAAAAGGCAACCCATAGAATGGGAGAAATATTTGTGATTCCTATCCCTGACAAGGGGTTCATGTCTAGAATTTACAGAGAACTCTTAAAACTCAACAACAAAAAACCAGCTGGTTGAAAAAGGGCAAAAGCCTTGAAGAGACATTTCTCCAAAGAATACATAAGAATAGCCCACAAGCACATGAAAAGATGCTGGACATCACTAATCATTAGGGAAATGCAAATCAAAACCACAGTGACTGCCTTGGACCCATTAGGATGGCTATGATTAAAACAAGAAAAACGAAACCAGAAAATAACAAATGCTGGCATGTGTGTGAAGAAATGAACACTTGTACACCACTGGTGGAAATGTAAAATGGAACAGCGGCTGTGGAAAACAGGATGGTGGTTCCTCACAATATTAAAAAAAGATTTACCGTATGTTCCAGCACTGCCACTTATGGGTATTTACCAAAAAGAACCAAAAGCAGGTTCTCAAAGACACGTTTGTACATCCGTGTTCATAGCAGCATTATTCATAGTAACTAAAACATGGAAGCAACCCAAATGTCCATCTGATGACTGGATAAGCAAAATGCAGTGTATACATAAAATGGAATATTATTCAGTCTTGAAAAGGAAGGAAATGCTGATATGCGCTAAACATGGATGAGCCTTGAAGACATCGTGCTAAGTAAAATTAGCCAGTCACAGTAAGACAAATACTGTATGATTCCACTTGTATGAACGCTGTCCACTGAATGTGTCCCCTCAAAATCTGTATGTTGAGAACCTAACCCCCAATGTGGTGGTATTAGGAGGAGGGGCCTTTGGGAGATGATGAAAGGAATTAATGCCCTTGTAAAAGGGACCCTAGAGAGCTCCTCACCCCTTCCACCGCCCCTTCCACCATGTGAGGACACAGATGACAGCCGTCTATGAACCTGGAAGTGGGTTCTTGATTTTGGAACTTGCAGCCTCCAGAATTCTGAGAAGTGAGTGTTTATTGTTTAAGCCACTCAGCCTATGCTATTTTTGTTATAGCAGCCTGAACAGGCTAAGACAATGAGGACCTAGAGTAGTCAACATTATAGAGACAGAAAGTAGACTGGTGTTGCCAGGGGCTGGGGAGAGGGAGGCCTTGCCCTCTGCCTGCCGGCATGGCCTGGTGTGTGTGTGAGGGCCATGGCCACTCCTGGAGGCTAGGGCCCAGTGCTCTCTAAAAGCTGGAGCTTTTATTCCTGATTAGAGCAATGGTTCCAGGCCTGGGTGTTCATGAGCTGCACCGGGGGAAGTCAAATACAGATTCCTGAGTCCCGTCTCTAAAAATCCTGACTTGGTAGGTACCACGGGGGTGGGGTCTGAGTCAGCACTTTCCAAATACTCTTCAGGTGGTTTTGATAATCACCAAATGTGGGAACCACTGGGCTGGATCATTAGTGGGCCTTTGTTACTAACATCACTTAACTCTAGGCACCTGCTTTTCTGGACTTACATTCAACTATAGAGCTGCACAACACACTGGAGCATCTCTTTGAAACTTTGAGGCTGGTGTTTGCCGTTCAGTCACTTGACAAATGTATATCAGGTGCCTACCATGTGCTTGTGCTATGCCAGGACCAGGGATGAATCAGAAGAGGCAGGGTCTCTGCTCTCACGGAGCATGTGCTCTAGCAGGGACACATTTAACCCCTCACTCCTGCCCCCAGCACTTCCCTTCCCACCAGCCTTCGCTCCCTTGCATTTTTCAGTACCCGGACTACTGACCTTACTGTATCATAAACTTCCTTCAGAGCCAGATCTGTGTCCAATTCATTTCTAGGCTGTGGTTTTCTCCTGGACCCACCCCCACCCCAACCCCCAACTGCCCACAACTAGCGCCATGGTTTGCACTCAGTGTGTTAAAGAGATGCATTCATTCACCCCACAAATATTTGCAGAGGCCTACCATGCACTAGGCGTGGTGTAGGTGCCAGGGCTCTAAGCAGGACGAAGTGAGTGAGGCACCCAGGATGCAACATTTAAGCAGGCGCTCCCTCCGGGGTCCTTCGGGTGCAGGGCCGCACCGGACAATGAGCATCTGAGTCCACGCGGTGCTCTGCCTCCTCGCCTCGCCCCACCCTAGGCCTCGCTCTGCCAGGAGCTGTGACACGGCCATCAACAAACCAGAGATCAGTGGACACAGGGGAACTCCCTCCTCCCAGGGGACTGCACATTGCCTATCCTTAAGGTTTTTCCCACCTGCGTGCCATCTCCCTTCCCACCTAGCCTATGAAGTCTCATTCTGGTCTGCCCCTTCCTCCTCTCCCCGCCACCTCCACAGGCATTCTGCCTCGGACCTGGTTTTCCAGAGTCTTGTCCTTGACCGTCTGCAAGGGAATCCCTGGTGGCACCTGTTTAGGATGCAGCTTCCCAGTCTCGCCTATTGAGTCGGGTCCTTTGAGGGTGGAACTCGGGACTCTGCTTCGCTGACGAGCTCCTTGGGTGGGCAGAGCAGGTTCATGTGTGAGGATCCCTGGCCCACCAATTTGTTCAGTGAGCACTGAGAAAACTGGCCAACGCATGAGAAGACGAGGCGGGGGAGGGGGAGGCATTTAATGTGCTTCGGCTCCTTTGTGATTCTGTTTGCAAAGGCAGGTGTGGGGGGACAGTCTGACCTTGACTCTCACCTTGTGGAGCTCTGCAGGAAGTTCTCCCAGCTCGGCCTTGCACCTAGCTGGGCCGCTCTAGGTCCTGCCCCATGTTCCTTTGAGACTTCTCTGGTTGCCTGCCTCAGCTCCCCAAGGGGCTAGAGTTTGGCACTGCCGGTAGCTTTGGCAACTGGGTCAAAAGTTTCCATGGTGCTGGGTAGGAGGCTGGGTGGGTGGCCAGGGAAGGGTCTGAGATGCCCAGAGCAAGCAAGCAACGTGGGATGACCTGTGGGTGTGGCCATCCCTGACGTCTAAGGCATGTACCTATCATTTTCACTTGCTTCACCTGTGCTCTGCATGGGCGCCCACGCGCTTTAGGGTGTCACATGCATACTATTTAATGGTGATCATCTGAATGACATACATCAATTGTATGAGTTACCAGTAAACCCAGTTTGCAGGGTGGAGCATACTTTGACTTTCCCAGTCTATTAGCTCCTTGGCAGCATGGGGTGAGATTTCTCTCGCTGTGGCCACACCCAGCTCCCTCAGAGAAGAGTTGGGAAGGCTGCCCTCGCTGGGGACTGTTTCACTGCAGAGACCGCCCCTCGGCTCCCCTGCACCCCCCCACACGGGCAGGCTAGTTTGTCTTGAATCCAGCAGAGCTATTAGGAGTCTCCAAATCCTGCCCATCTCCCTGCTCTGCAATTGCCTAGCTTTAGCTACAAAGCTTGACATTCCCACCAGTGACTCGAACCCCTGGTGTGGTCAAGAGAGAGGAAGGGAGGGGAGGGGAGGGGAGGGGAGGGGAGGGGAGGGGAGGGGAGGGGAGGGGAGGGGAGGGGAGGGGCTGTGGGGCAATTGGAAGGAGGTGGACAGGAAGGAGGCAACTACTTGGCTTCTAGCTCCAGTTCTGCTACTTAGTAACCATGCCACCTGGGACGAGTCACCAGTCTGAGCCTCGGATTCCTCACCTGTGAAGGGGCGGAGAAAAGAGTAATTATTAGTTGCTTATATGTATCTCATTGGGATACTGAGAACATCAAACCAAACTGAAGTAGCTGACGTGAGAGTGCCCCCAGTCAGGGAGGGGAAGGTTTGTTTTGTTCACTGCCTTAAATAAAGCACAGAGCCTGGCCCAACGCATAGTGGGGTGTTCAGTAAAATGTTTGTTGACTGAATAAATGTGAACACAGAAATCCTTCTCCCCCGGGAGCAGACAAGGGAATGGGATCAGGAAGGAGCACACAGGGGGCTTCAAAGGCAGAGGACATTCTCTGTCTACGGCTGCTTGGGTTACATGCTTGGTTGGTACTCTGTGGGCTTGCACATTAAATATTCTTCGGTAGGTATGTATTCAACCTCGCAGGATAGCACTTTATTTTTAAATTTTTATTATTTTTTTAATCCTCACCTGGGGATATCTTTTTCATTGCTTTACAGAGAGAGTGGAAGGGAGAGAGAGAGAGAGAGAGAGAGAAACATCGATGTGAGAGAGACACATCGATTGGTTGCCTCCTGCACGCACCCCAACCGGGGCTGGGGATCGAGCCTGCAACCGAGGCACGTGCCCTTGGCTGGAATCGAAGCCGGGACCCTTCAGTCCACAGGCCGACACTCTAACCACTGAGCCAAACCTGCTAGGACAGGAAAGCACTTTTAAAAAATTAATGCGAAAAGAAAAAAGTAGAAAAAGGCCCTATATAGTACCTTGCTAAAAGAAAATCATATTATTGTAACTCTGATGTTCTAGGCCCTGTGTCTGGCCAAGCATCGAGGATAGAGGGATTCATGGAAAGAAGGTTGCATCGGAAACCGAGACTTGGTAGGACCTGCTTTTTATTTATTTATTTATTTAATTTTATTTTAAATATGTTTTTATTGATTTCAGAGAGAGGAAGGGAGAGGGAGAGAGAGAAACATCAGTGATGAGAGAGTCATTGATCGGCTGCCTCCTGCACGCCCCTGCCGGGCATGTGCCCTGCCCAGGAACTGAACCGCGATCTCCTGGATCATAGGTCGACGCTCAACCGCTGAGCCACACCGGCCAGGCGAGACCTGGTTTTTAAAGAGAGAGTATGTAGGCTGATTATTGTGGTTTGTTGGAATTTACTTTTGAATACCTTCTCTGATGTGTGGGTCACACTTATGCAGATCAAAGGTGAAGTGCAGGGAAGCCGTCGTGTCTTTTCTTGGGTGGGGGACCCTGCCTTGCTTTACCTTGGTAGTTGCTGCACACCTGTCAGACCTACCCCAGGTCCTCCTTGCTGGGACCTTCCCGTGATCCTTCCTCTGACATCCTGCCGCCTTAGCGCACCTGTGGCAGCGGTTCTCCGTCAGGGAAGATTTGGTTCCCTAAGGACACCTGGCAATAGCTGGAGATAGTTTTGATTGTCACGACTGGGGGGGTTGGGGGTAGAGGTGTACCAGTGGCATCTAGCTAGTAGAGTCCAGGATGCTGCTTGTGCACCCGACAATGTACGGCACGGCCACCCCCCAACAAAGAATTACCTGAGCCAAAGTGCCAGTGGTGCCTCTACGGAAACCTGCTGGCTGGTGTGAAACTTTCTGTGTCTCACTGCGACCCAGGTTCCTCCTGGGCAGGGGCCTTGCTGACTCAGCCTTTCATCAGCACACTGCTTGGACACACACACACGCACACACTCCCCCTCCCCCTTCATTGGTTGCCCTACTAAGTGTAAGGCGCTGGAGATATTCTCTAGGAACTTTGTAGTCAAGTGGAGGGAAAGGCCATGTAAATATCTGATGATTCACAAGAGACTGGAAACAGGGCCGTAGAGATCAACAGGCACGGGGCTTTGGGATAACTGATTATTAGGTTGAACCAAATGAAACTGCTGACACTCTGCCTTTTTTGACTGGGAAAACGGCAATTTCGTACGGTTCATTCACAAATGTGGTTTAACCTAAATCCTTTGGGCTGCGTTGGAGGCAGTGATCAGACTTCCCGGAGAAGGAGAGACGCAGGGAGCACTTGTTGCGGATCCCGCCTCCTCGGCCGCATGAAAGCAAGGATCTTGCTTTTTACTTTGTATTTGTACCCAGTTTTACTTCCTTGTATGTTCTCCCAGCTCGCACTTAGAAGGCATTCGCAATTTTTTTGTTGACTCGGGTTCCTGTAAACTGTTTGCGCTTCAGTTTGATTACTGTCATTGCACTTTAGCTCAGGGAGCTCTGAAGTGTGCATGCACGCATAAAACATCTAGTGTTTTCCTGGTGGCAACGGGCACAAGGGAACACTGTCCCCTAATGCCACCCAAAGCCACAGCCTGTCAGAGGAGGCATAATGGAAATTGTCAGAAGCTAAAACCCCAGAAGCATGAAGTGGCCGTCCACGCGGCCACGTGACCGTGGGGTGTGGGCCCATGAGCCCTGGGGTGTGGGCCCATGAGCCCTGGAGCAGGTGGTGGAGGGTAAACATTTCAAAGCTGGCAGAGCCCGGCTTCCAACCATCACAGGCCAGAACGCTCTGGAAAACTGAACTGCTTATAAAGAGTCCAACTTTAAGTCTGATAAAGCCTGGCTCCGGGTGTCCATCTAGTCTCTTGAAAGAATTGCCCCGAAGCTCACTGCAGGCTGGTTGGATGTCACCAGGGGTGCAGAGTCCCTGCTCGTAGATGGAATCCGGCAACTGGACACCGCCGCCCCGCCCCTGATGCAAGCCTGGGTGGGAGCTAGGAGCCCGCAGCCAGGAAGATAAGCCCAGGATAGCCCGTAGGCTCTCCAGCCATCTGCCAGTTGGACTTACTCGGGGTCACTGGTGACTCCTGCAATGACACCAGACACCAGAAGCACGACAGCCTGAGATCCAATATGCTTTTCCTTTCTTTTCTGTGTGACTCCTAGAGAGTAGAAGTGGCTCCTACCCTTCAAATGCAACGGTGACCCCAAGGACACCTGTTCACATGGATCTCGGTTGATGGTTGAATGCTTTGCTTTCCTAACCAGACATTGTTGTCAGAGCCATGGATTAAAATACTTGAGTCCAGCCTAAATAAAGCAAGCTCTGGGTGCAGAGGATTGTTTTCAGTAAAAGAAGAATTCAGACCACGGAGATAGCATTTCTTCAGCTGTTTTCACATAGAGATTTTTGTTTGTTTGTTTGAACACTGGTCCCTGGGGAAAGATTTGTGGACATTCGACAAGCTGATGTTTATGGACTAAGATGATTTACAAGACTTGGCGAGGCAATAGGATTTCTACTGTTGAACTTGGGAAGCCACATGATTTTCCAGCATTGGATAGTCTAATCTCACTATCCTTCAGATTTAAAAATGCCATGACCGTGGTGCTTGCTCCGCGTGGTCAGCCCTTCCCCAAGGAACCCACTTGCTACTTCTCCTCTTGGCAGAGCTTAACACTGTTTGTGATGAGGGAAACTTTATTTATGTAAAATTGAATTAAAATAGTAAGCTGGAAGACTTCATTTTAATTCCTGTTTTTGCAGGGAGAGAAATACTCTTCTTAGGCTAACCATCAAAAATCTTAACAACTCATCAATGAGCTCTGCTTCTAGAAACCTCCTGTGATAGCCGCCAGGGCTGCAAGGGCAGGGGCCAGGTTTGGTTTCTCGCCATCCTGCCATTCCGGACAGCGTGGTAAATGTTTGTTGAATGACTGTGTGTTCTAGCTTTCATCTTTTTATACTACTGTTACAATACAGGGTGGGGGCAAAAATAGGTTTACAGCTGTTCGTATGGAAAAAGACAGGCAGGCTATCAGTATTACAATAGCTTTATGAACTCTGTGTTTCTCGTACTCACAGCTTGCCCCACCTTGTAATAAGTGTGAAACTTACATAGAGTCCAAACCTATATTTTGATAAGTGAAATTATTATTATTAAAAAAAATTTTATTATTATTTATAATCCTCACCTGAGGATATTTTTATTGGCTTTAGAGAGAGGGAGGGAGGGAGAGAGAGAGAAAGAGAGAGAGAGAGAAACATTGATCGGTTATTTCCCATCTGTGCCCCAACAGGGGATTAAACCCGCAACCTAGGTATGTGCCCTGACCAGGAATCAGATCCACAGTCTTTTTGGTGTAGGGAACGGCGCTGCAACCAGCTGAGCCACCAGGCCCGGCTTATAAGTGAGATTAAATATCCTTAATGTTTTGTAAAAGTTATCCAGCCTTAGCAATGTCTCAAACACCTTTATTTTTTATATCTTTCTAATTCATCTATACTAGAGGCCCCTGGGAATCCTACATCATCAAATCCACAGTTTGCTGCAATTAGTATTTAAAACATTTTCTCAATAATTGCCACACCTGGTACAAAGGAGGCCGGGAAATGGGCTCTCTAGTCGGGCTTCCCCATGCCCAGCTAAAACCCAGGATTTCTGCAGTTAAAGGAAGAAGGCAGAATGGATGTTTGTGGTAAAGCATCCCCAAAGATGTTTCAAACCCATTAACCACTAACCAGGGTTAGAGACTTGGGTGAGCCGAGGCCTGAAATCAGTCTGACTGAAGCAAACACCCCTGCTCCTAAGACAGGACCATAGAAGACGCTGCCTGAGGTTTCCAGGGCATCACCAGTAGGAAGAGGGCCGGAATAATAATACTTATGGCCTAACAGTAGCTTGAACAATAAAAAGATCTCGAATATGACGTCGAGGTGTTAAGATTTATTAGGTTGCAAGATGCAAAAGTCAATTAGAGTCAGCTTAAGCAAATAAAATAATTTTATTCATTCATTCATTCATTTATTGGGGGGGGGATCCCAGAAAGTTTCCCAAATTTCAGAAGGAGCAGACATTGAGGGTCCACACCAAATGGACAAACAAGACAAACAAACAAATAAGAACTCGTATAGACACGGACAAGAGTGTGGTGGTCACCAGAGGGAAAGCCGGGCCCACCCTGTGCCTCTGGGCTGCCTCAGAAGAAAGGGACCTACTGGGAGTTGTGCAGGCACCACCCCCCCAGAGGGTCCAAGGCATAGTAGATTTACAAATGGGATCAGGCAATAGGAGAATAAATTAGAATTTTGTATTAAAACTAAATTTAGCAATTTTTGAGTTTTAATAAACTTTGCTATATAAACTTAATGTAATTCAGATATAGCGCAGACCATAGACATTGACTAGGGCCGAACTGTGGATCTAGGTTATAATTCAAGGAGCCCAGGTGGTAATTCTATGATGTGAGGTTACTGTTCTGGTGACACCACTTGGGGAGGCGGGGAGGGAACCTGTGTCTGGGGACACATCTGAAAATTTACTTTCTGACTTAGGAAGGTTAATATGGAACTTACATCACAAGAAATTTAGAAAGAGGAGGGGAACATCACCCATAATCCCACTACCTTAATTCTGTCGTCATTCTTGTCACTTTAGTCGCCATTACAGTGTTCAGACAATTTTTCAACCTGCTTTTTTTTCTTGTCACGAGCATTTTTCTGTTGCTCAAAGTCTTCACAGCCATGACATTTAATAGCAACATGATGAGAATATACTCTGTATAAAGTGAGCAGACTGGACACAAGGGGAGGTAAAGTTGACATTTCCGTCAAGAAAAGGCTGACCTGATGCCAAATGCCAACCTACCTGATTTCTAAGGATCACCTGTTTCTGAGTTCTTTATGGCCATGCTCTCCCTGCCTGTCCTATTGTGGGATTTTCAGATCTGTTGCTTTGAGTGGGCAAAGCATAGCAAGTAACAGTGGTGGGGCGGCAATGGGGCGTTCAGTCCATCCTGATGGTCCGGACTTCTAGGTCAGTGATTCTCAACTGAGGGCAATTCCTCCACTCCACTCCCACCCAGGGTACACTGGGCAATGTCTGGACATATCTGTGGTTGCCAAAACTGGGGATGAGGGAGCGATGTTGCTGGGACCTAGTGGGAAGAAGCCAGGGATGCTACTAAACATCCTACGATGCACAGGACAAAGAATTACCCCAACCAAAACATGAGTAATGCCAAGGTTGAGAAACTCTGACCTAGGCTGCCCTGGAATTTCTTTAAAAATGTTGAGGAATAAGCACCGCATGTGGTTTATATTGTCTGATTTGGGAAGGATTCTGGAATTTTTGCTCAGGGCGATGGGAATGAATAATGGGTTTGCAAAGTGCTTGAAATATAGCATGAGGGGGGAGAATGCAGTGGCTAAGCATAGAGACTCTGGAGTTTAAAAGAATCAAGTTTAAATCCTGGCTCACCAGGTAAGCCCTCTAGGGACGTATGCTTCCTAGAGCTAAAATGGGAATTGGATTAAGTAATGTGTCTGAAGCAGTTAGCGCAATGCCTCTCACGTGTAGAAGTGCAGTAGATGGTGGTGGGAGGATGGTTATTACTGTGCCGAAGCTCAGGTTCACAGTATGGACCACTTCTCCAGCCTATAAACTGCAACTCCATTTTGCAAACTTGTCTTTTAGGAAAAATAGACTTCAACTGGTTTTTGTAATCTGGGCTTTAGAGACCCAGGCAATGTATGAAAGATACAAGATGAACATAAATTTTACAGGAAGGACTTCTTAGTGAGAGTTGTCTAATTAAAATCTCTAATATATTTTCTCTGGTGGAGCTTTTCCCCAATAATCACTGTGGTGGTTGTTCTTGCACTTGTTTTCTGGTATTCTTGGTTAAGCTATTTTGATCTACTGAGACTTTCAGAGTGGGCCTTGCTGAGATACAGGTAATTGGTTATCTAAACAAAATTATTGTCCGTAAGTGCAATTCAAGTCCCCAGTGCACTGTAAAAATTTCTCTCGCCCCCTTCCTGAGCCAAGTGGCTGGTTGTCAGAGAGCAGTGGTAGGAGAACCCAGTGTGCATTGGGCTGGGGGGGGGGGGTGTTTGTAACCACTCTGTAATCTACAGCTTGTTCTTGTATGTCTGAGAGCATCTGGGGAGCACTGAACGTCCCTAGTGAAAGATACCTTGAGCTGCCTGGTGTGGGCACAGTCCTGAGTCCCAGTACAGGGAGGAGGGAGGAAGGAAGGAGGCGGCGAAGGAAAAAGGGGGAGGAGAGCATGCTTGGGACAGCCCAGTGCAAGGGACTGTGCTGGAAGCTGAAATGCCTTCAGCCAATAGGCAGGGGTGGGCACGCAAGGGTTCTGGCCTCAGAAGAAAAAGAAGTGACCCACAGTATGAGACCTGCTCCCATCAAAGGACCAGCCCTGGTTCTGGTGAAGGAAAAAGCCCAAAGAGCGCAGGGGGCGCCCAGGGAGGCTGGGCGGATGTGCCCGCCTTGCAGGAGCTCGGACCCAAAGCAGGGCGTGTGCAGGCCTCCAAGGCAACAGCTTCCTCCTCCCGCGCCTCCTCCCATCCGCCCTCAGGGCTGTCAGGAGGTCAGGTTTCCGTCTGTTTCTATGGGATCTGGGTGCTTTGTGTCCCCTGGGAGCCCTCCCTGGGGAAGGCCACCGTTTTCTGCTTCAGACAGTCTGGGCCTTGAGGCCTATCAGATGCGGCCTCTGGGGTTGGCGGGAGCCTGCGCTGGGGGCTGAGAAGATCACATGTGGTCTTCGTTGGTGACTTTGATAGCATGTCATTGTTTCTTTGTGAGCCGTTTCTGCTCTCCCCCAAACCTGAAGTGAGCTGCAGAGATAACTGATATGCAATAACTTAGTTAGCGTCTATAAATAGTACAGGAGAGGAAAGGGGAGGGGTCTATAACATAAAACATAACGTGTGGGAATGCAGATGGTGAAAGCGGGAAACCTGAGGCTGAGAGGAGGCGCCGAGGCCCCTTCTGTCGCCTTGATGGACGCTGGCAGCGAGGGGGCACGGTTTCCTCATCACAGGTTTCTGGGCCACAGTCAGCAGGCCTTGCCTGAGGCTTTGAAGGGGAACAAACTCAGCCCGCTAGTCCAAGCGCGGCCCTGTTGTCGGGACACCTTGACTCAAAACCGAGGTCCTTCCAGGTCAGACCATGGGGCCTTTTTCCTGATCTGCCCGCCTCCAGCTGTTTGTGCCCAGATCAAATAAACAGCCTCACCACCAGGGAAGCGACAGGAGCAACCCGGGAA
Organism: Miniopterus natalensis; assembly: GCF_054644295.1. Lineage (NCBI taxonomy): Eukaryota > Metazoa > Chordata > Mammalia > Chiroptera > Miniopteridae > Miniopterus > Miniopterus natalensis. Next base: position 7,332,640 of record NC_142096.1, read on the forward strand.
TTCTTCAGCAGAGACTCGGCTAGATTGAGAACAGCTCGGATGACTAATTATGACTTCAAGGGGAATTCACTTCGTGGCTCCAGCACTGGAAGAGGGACTTTTCGCATGTAAACTGGGCCACCTCACAGCTCTGAGTCTAATAATTTAATTAGCTCCATAGATAGCGAGACACTGTGGAAGCTGGTGCAGCATGTCAAATAGACAGTTTTAGCAAGTGCGGGGCAGGGAGCCTTCCCGATCCACGTGCGTGGGCAGCGGACGCGTCAGGCTGTTGAGAAGCTGCAGCTGCGCTGGGTTGCCACCAGAAACCCTCTTAAAATGTCACCAGCTTTCCCCTCTCATTTCAACTCAGAAAACTCTTCAGTTCAGCTCTCAAGATTCTTAAAAATTAATTTTATTCACTTAACACTTTGCGGGGGGGGGGGGATTTTAAAAACATACACAAATGTAGAGAGGGTAATGAAGCCCCATGTGCTCAACACGCAGCTTCGACCACGGCCCACGTGGACCACTGTTGTTTCCTCTAGCCTTCCCTGCCAAATGGTTCTATTTAATTGTTTGTTCATTTTTTGCTGGAGTATTTTAAATTGAATTCCAGACAACATATCGTTTCACCTGTGAATACTTCTGGATTTATCTTTAACCAATAAGGGCTTTAATAAAAACATAACATGATACTGTTACCACGACCTAACAAGACTGAGAAACTTCTTAACGTCATTTAACATCCTGCTGTTAAAATATAACAGTATATTGGAATTCAATTATTGGCCAATTGGTTCAAATTTCCCCAATTATCTAAAAAAAATGCCTTTTCACAGTTGGTTGATGTGAACAGAATTTAAACAACTCCACACGTTGCATTTCTTAAATCCCATAAATCTCTGACAATTCCCTCAACACTCTCCCCTCTTTTCATGCCATTTATTTACGAAAAAACTGAGTCATTTGACTTAATGGAGTTTACCTCCCTCTAAGTTTGGCCTTATGGTACCATTTAACATGTTCTGTTTCCTGTAAAATCAAGCCTAGAGACATGATTGGGGTCAGGTTCAATTTTTTAATTATTTTTTATTTTTTGCAAAAGTCCTTTGTAGTCAGTTCTGGGCTCTTCCTATTCTGTCATCTCAGAGGGCACATCATGTCTGGTGGACTCAGCCTTAGCGAAATTCAAATTGATCAGGGGTTTCAGGTGATATTGGACTGATCCATCCATTATGAAGTCCCCATCATTGCCTAGGTCTGTTCTCTTGTTAGGAGTTGCCCACTCAACCAGTCTTCTCAGAACCTTAAAAAAAAAAAAAAGAAAAGAACTCAGTTCCTGTTAGTTGTGATTTTCCAACTTGAGTACCAGATTTCTTTTGCTTTATAATTCTGAGTGCCATTCTGCGTGCTCTGTGCTGTTGTTCAGAACTGTTTCCCTGTAGGAGAGCAACTCTGATTTTCCAGGTTTTCTGGCCCAGGTGAGCCATCTGGGGAGCTGTGCTTTTCAGTGGAGCTAACTCTAGAGCACCACCACCAACCCCAAACTGATTCAACTAGAAAAATAACATTTTTGATTGCTTCATTTCCTTCCCTCCTTTTCCCTTCCTTTCCTTCCTTTATTGGTGAGTTTAGATACATGAAACTAAGAGTATTTTCACAGAAAGTCTGAGTACTTGAGTTTCTCACGTCTTGACCGCACAGGTCAAGTTGACATTGTCGAGCATATCCCTGTGCCTGCTCTGTGCAAACCATATTCTGTGTATGTCTTGCTCCATCCCCATACATCCTTGTGATGTAGGATATCCTCTCTAGCTCCATTTTGGAGATGGAAAAGCTGAGATTCTGAGAGGTTCAGACTCTTGAGCCCCCACTCCTAGCCACCATGTCAAAGATCTCCTAGGGGTTCTGTTGGGTCTTATTTGCTTGTTTTCCAAGAATGTCCACTCTTGGTTATAGGGCCTAATCTGGAGGTCATCAGGGCTGCAGAGCACTAGTCCTTTGAGATGACCTGTGAGTTCATGGTTCTGGCTAAAGAACATAATAAATGCTCTAAGAAGGCCTTCAGTAAAGAAAGCTATTTAACTGAGAGTATTCCAAACATTTAATCATGGGACCCCTTTTCCAAGATGAGTGATGTTTTGCACCCCTTCATCTCTCCAGTAAGGAATGTGGTATCTGCAGACATAAGCAGGGCAGGCCCGAGGAGATAGATAGCCCTCATTAAAGTTGCCACCCACAATCTACAAAGTAGATAAGAGAGACAGACTGCATGATTGCAACACAGGGTGAAAAAAGATGAACGTGTTTATAGCACAGGAAGCAAAGCTAGGCCTCCCTAAAAGCTGTCGCCTTCTAGTAGCAGGAAGCCTAATGTTCTAGGGCTGTCTGGGTTTAATTATTTCAATTAATCTATTTGGAATTGACTTTTTCTCTGTTGGGTGCCCGATTTCTGGCTCCCATCCATGAGTGAGGAGCTAAACACATCGGAGAGTATCACAAAGGGAAGAGCGACCTGCTCCTGAAGGGGGCAGCTTCTGCAGGATCCCCGCTTGGCCATTTCCCCTCTGCCAAGGATCCTGTTATGAAAAAAATATCAACAAAAGCTGAAGAAATAATAATTTGATGTGAGGGAGCAGCCTTTAGGATACCTCTCTCATAATTTTTTGCCCCATCAGGATATTATCTGTATTGTTGCTTACATGCAGCTTTTCTTTAAATCACCTCGCCTTTTTGAACATAAAGAAATACATTGAAATGGAAGTTTATAGTACTTTATAAACAGGGAGCCACTATTACCCTCCAGAAAGAAGGAAATTAAAAAATCACAATAAAAATAAAATAGCTTGTTCAATTTAAAATATTCAAAGCATGAAGAGTGAACTATGACAAGCAAATAGCACATCTAATGAATTTTTTAGAATGCATCCCAGAAACCAAGAGAGATTTATTCAATTTGCAAGATAAACATAAGTTTATATGTATATAATATCTTTATTGATTTCAGAGAGGAAGGGAGAGGGAGAGAGAGATAGAAACATCAATGATGAGAGAGTCATTGATCGGCTGCCTCCTGCACGCCCCCAACTGGGGATCGAGCCCACAACCCGGGCCTGTGCCCTGACCGGGAATCGAACCTCGATCTCCTGGTTCCTAGGTCGATGCTCAATTGCTGAGCCACGCCTGCTCGGGGGAAGTTTATATTTTTAAAAAATTCCTAGTTGGAAAGGATAAAAGAGGGCAATTTAACTCTAGTACCAAATGACAGATGCACATACCCTTGACCCCACCGTCCTCCTGGGGCTGATCCTACAGATGCCTCTCCACTGGTCGAGACATGAGAGTACAAAGC